>NW_027633419.1:0-44309 GCF_053919585.1 Euprymna scolopes
TAATTTCTTCTGCCTTTCTTCATGTTCAAATTGTAATTTCTTCTGCATTTTTCTATGTTAAAATTGTAATTTCTTCTGCCTTTCTTCATGTTAAAATTGTAATTTCTTCTGCATTTTTCTATGTTAAAATTGTAATTTCTTCTGCCTTTCTTCATGTTCAAATTGTAATTTCTTCTGCATTTTTCTATGTTCAAATTGTAATTTCTTCTGCCTTTCTTCATGTTCAAATTGTAATTTCTTCTGCCTTTCTTCATGTTAAAATTGTAATTTCTTCTGCCTTTCTTCATGTTCAAATTGTAATTTCTTCTGCATTTTTCTATGTTAAAATTGTAATTTCTTCTGCCTTTCTTCATGTTCAAATTGTAATTTCTTCTGCCTTTCTTCATGTTCAAATTGTAATTTCTTCTGCATTTTTCTATGTTAAAATTGTAATTTCTTCTGCCTTTCTTCATGTTCAAATTGTAATTTCTTCTGCATTTTTCTATGTTAAAATTGTAATTTCTTCTGCCTTTCTTCATGTTCAAATTGTAATTTCTTCTGCATTTTTCTATGTTAAAATTGTAATTTCTTCTGCCTTTCTTCATGTTCAAATTGTAATTTCTTCTGCATTTTTCTATGTTAAAATTGTAATTTCTTCTGCCTTTCTTCATGTTCAAATTGTAATTTCTTCTGCCTTTCTTCATGTTCAAATTGTAATTTCTTCTGCATTTCTTCTATGTTAAAATTGTAATTTCTTCTGCCTTTCTTCATGTTCAAATTGTAATTTCTTCTGCATTTTTCTATGTTAAAATTGTAATTTCTTCTGCCTTTCTTCATGTTCAAATTGTAATTTCTTCTGCATTTTTCTATGTTAAAATTGTAATTTCTTCTGCCTTTCTTCATGTTCAAATTGTAATTTCTTCTGCATTTTTCTATGTTAAAATTGTAATTTCTTCTGCCTTTCTTCATGTTAAAATTGTAATTTCTTCTGCATTTTTCTATGTTAAAATTGTAATTTCTTCTGCCTTTCTTCATGTTCAAATTGTAATTTCTTCTGCCTTTCTTCATGTTCAAATTGTAATTTCTTCTGCATTTTTCTATGTTAAAATTGTAATTTCTTCTGCCTTTCTTCATGTTCAAATTGTAATTTCTTCTGCCTTTCTTCATGTTCAAATTGTAATTTCTTCTGCATTTTTCTATGTTAAAATTGTAATTTCTTCTGCCTTTCTTCATGTTCAAATTGTAATTTCTTCTGCCTTTCTTCTATGTTCAAATTGTAATTTCTTCTGCATTTCTTCTATGTTAAAATTGTAATTTCTTCTGCATTTTTCTATGTTAAAATTGTAATTTCTTCTGCCTTTCTTCATGTTCAAATTGTAATTTCTTCTGCATTTTTCTATGTTAAAATTGTAATTTCTTCTGCCTTTCTTCATGTTCAAATTGTAATTTCTTCTGCATTTTTCTATGTTAAAATTGTAATTTCTACTGCCTTTCTTCATGTTCAAATTGTAATTTCTTCTGCCTTTCTTCATGTTCAAATTGTAATTTCTTCTGCCTTTCTTCATGTTAAAATTGTAATTTCTTCTGCCTTTCTTCATGTTCAAATTGTAATTTCTTCTGCATTTTTCTATGTTAAAATTGTAATTTCTTCTGCCTTTCTTCATGTTCAAATTGTAATTTCTTCTGCATTTTTCTATGTTAAAATTGTAATTTCTTCTGCCTTTCTTCATGTTCAAATTGTAATTTCTTCTGCATTTTTCTATGTTCAAATTGTAATTTCTTCTGCCTTTCTTCATGTTAAAATTGTAATTTCTTCTGCATTTTTCTATGTTAAAATTGTAATTTCTTCTGCCTTTCTTCATGTTCAAATTGTAATTTCTTCTGCCTTTCTTCATGTTCAAATTGTAATTTCTTCTGCATTTTTCTATGTTAAAATTGTAATTTCTTCTGCCTTTCTTCATGTTAAAATTGTAATTTCTTCTGCCTTTCTTCATGTTCAAATTGTAATTTCTTCTGCATTTTTCTATGTTAAAATTGTAATTTCTTCTGCCTTTCTTCATGTTCAAATTGTAATTTCTTCTGCCTTTCTTCATGTTCAAATTGTAATTTCTTCTGCATTTTTCTATGTTAAAATTGTAATTTCTTCTGCATTTTTCTATGTTAAAATTGTAATTTCTTCTGCCTTTCTTCATGTTCAAATTGTAATTTCTTCTGCATTTTTCTATGTTAAAATTGTAATTTCTTCTGCCTTTCTTCATGTTAAAATTGTAATTTCTTCTGCATTTTTCTATGTTAAAATTGTAATTTCTTCTGCCTTTCTTCATGTTCAAATTGTAATTTCTTCTGCCTTTCTTCATGTTCAAATTGTAATTTCTTCTGCATTTTTCTATGTTAAAAATGTAATTTCTACTGCCTTTCTTCATGTTCAAATTGTAATTTCTTCTGCCTTTCTTCATGTTCAAATTGTAATTTCTTCTGCATTTCTTCATGTTAAAATTGTAATTTCTTCTGCCTTTCTTCATGTTCAAATTGTAATTTCTTCTGCATTTTTCTATGTTAAAATTGTAATTTCTTCTGCCTTTCTTCATGTTCAAATTGTAATTTCTTCTGCCTTTCTTCATGTTAAAATTGTAATTTCTTCTGCATTTTTCTATGTTAAAATTGTAATTTCTTCTGCCTTTCTTCATGTTCAAATTGTAATTTCTTCTGCATTTTTCTATGTTAAAATTGTAATTTCTTCTGCCTTTCTTCATGTTCAAATTGTAATTTCTTCTGCATTTTTCTATGTTAAAATTGTAATTTCTTCTGCCTTTCTTCATGTTCAAATTGTAATTTCTTCTGCATTTTTCTATGTTAAAAATGTAATTTCTACTGCCTTTCTTCATGTTCAAATTGTAATTTCTTCTGCCTTTCTTCATGTTCAAATTGTAATTTCTTCTGCCTTTCTTCTATGTTAAAATTGTAATTTCTTCTGCCTTTCTTCATGTTAAAATTGTAATTTCTTCTGCATTTTTCTATGTTAAAATTGTAATTTCTTCTGCCTTTCTTCATGTTCAAATTGTAATTTCTTCTGCATTTTTCTATGTTAAAATTGTAATTTCTTCTGCCTTTCTTCATGTTCAAATTGTAATTTCTTCTGCATTTTTCTATGTTAAAATTGTAATTTCTTCTGCCTTTCTTCATGTTCAAATTGTAATTTCTTCTGCATTTTTCTATGTTCAAATTGTAATTTCTTCTGCCTTTCTTCATGTTCAAATTGTAATTTCTTCTGCATTTTTCTATGTTAAAATTGTAATTTCTTCAGCCTTTCTTCATGTTCAAATTGTAATTTCTTCTGCATTTTTCTATGTTAAAATTGTAATTTCTTCTGCCTTTCTTCATGTTCAAATTGTAATTTCTTCTGCATTTTTCTATGTTAAAATTGTAATTTCTTCTGCCTTTCTTCATGTTCAAATTGTAATTTCTTCTGCATTTTTCTATGTTAAAATTGTAATTTCTTCTGCCTTTCTTCATGTTCAAATTGTAATTTCTTCTGCATTTTTCTATGTTAAAATTGTAATTTCTTCTGCCTTTCTTCATGTTCAAATTGTAATTTCTTCTGCATTTTTCTATGTTAAAATTGTAATTTCTTCTGCCTTTCTTCATGTTCAAATTGTAATTTCTTCTGCATTTTTCTATGTTAAAATTGTAATTTCTTCTGCCTTTCTTCATGTTCAAATTGTAATTTCTTCTGCATTTTTCTATGTTAAAAATGTAATTTCTACTGCCTTTCTTCATGTTCAAATTGTAATTTCTTCTGCCTTTCTTCATGTTCAAATTGTAATTTCTTCTGCATTTTTCTATGTTAAAATTGTAATTTCTTCTGCCTTTCTTCATGTTCAAATTGTAATTTCTTCTGCATTTTTCTATGTTAAAATTGTAATTTCTTCTGCCTTTCTTCATGTTCAAATTGTAATTTCTTCTGCATTTTTCTATGTTAAAATTGTAATTTCTTCTGCCTTTCTTCATGTTCAAATTGTAATTTCTTCTGCATTTTTCTATGTTAAAAATGTAATTTCTACTGCCTTTCTTCATGTTCAAATTGTAATTTCTTCTGCCTTTCTTCATGTTCAAATTGTAATTTCTTCTGCATTTTTCTATGTTAAAATTGTAATTTCTTCTGCCTTTCTTCATGTTCAAATTGTAATTTCTTCTGCATTTTTCTATGTTAAAATTGTAATTTCTTCTGCCTTTCTTCATGTTCAAATTGTAATTTCTTCTGCATTTTTCTATGTTAAAAATGTAATTTCTACTGCCTTTCTTCTATGTTCAAATTGTAATTTCTTCTGCCTTTCTTCATGTTCAAATTGTAATTTCTTCTGCATTTTTCTATGTTAAAATTGTAATTTCTTCTGCCTTTCTTCATGTTCAAATTGTAATTTCTTCTGCATTTTTCTATGTTAAAATTGTAATTTCTTCTGCCTTTCTTCATGTTCAAATTGTAATTTCTTCTGCATTTTTCTATGTTAAAAATGTAATTTCTACTGCCTTTCTTCATGTTCAAATTGTAATTTCTTCTGCCTTTCTTCATGTTCAAATTGTAATTTCTTCTGCATTTTTCTATGTTAAAATTGTAATTTCTTCTGCCTTTCTTCATGTTCAAATTGTAATTTCTTCTGCATTTTTCTATGTTAAAATTGTAATTTCTTCTGCCTTTCTTCATGTTCAAATTGTAATTTCTTCTGCATTTTTCTATGTTAAAAATGTAATTTCTACTGCCTTTCTTCATGTTCAAATTGTAATTTCTTCTGCATTTTTCTATGTTAAAATTGTAATTTCTTCTGCCTTTCTTCATGTTCAAATTGTAATTTCTTCTGCATTTTTCTATGTTAAAATTGTAATTTCTTCTGCCTTTCTTCATGTTCAAATTGTAATTTCTTCTGCATTTTTCTATGTTAAAAATGTAATTTCTACTGCCTTTCTTCATGTTCAAATTGTAATTTCTTCTGCATTTTTCTATGTTAAAATTGTAATTTCTTCTGCCTTTCTTCATGTTCAAATTGTAATTTCTTCTGCATTTTTCTATGTTAAAATTGTAATTTCTTCTGCCTTTCTTCATGTTCAAATTGTAATTTCTTCTGCATTTTTCTATGTTAAAATTGTAATTTCTTCTGCCTTTCTTCATGTTCAAATTGTAATTTCTTCTGCATTTTTCTATGTTAAAATTGTAATTTCTTCTGCCTTTCTTCATGTTCAAATTGTAATTTCTTCTGCATTTTTCTATGTTAAAATTGTAATTTCTTCTGCCTTTCTTCATGTTCAAATTGTAATTTCTTCTGCATTTTTCTATGTTAAAATTGTAATTTCTTCTGCCTTTCTTCATGTTCAAATTGTAATTTCTTCTGCATTTTTCTATGTTAAAATTGTAATTTCTACTGCCTTTCTTCATGTTCAAATTGTAATTTCTTCTGCCTTTCTTCATGTTCAAATTGTAATTTCTTCTGCATTTTTCTATGTTAAAATTGTAATTTCTTCTGCCTTTCTTCATGTTCAAATTGTAATTTCTTCTGCATTTTTCTATGTTAAAATTGTAATTTCTTCTGCCTTTCTTCATGTTCAAATTGTAATTTCTTCTGCATTTTTCTATGTTAAAATTGTAATTTCTACTGCCTTTCTTCATGTTCAAATTGTAATTTCTTCTGCATTTTTCTATGTTAAAATTGTAATTTCTTCTGCCTTTCTTCATGTTCAAATTGTAATTTCTTCTGCATTTTTCTATGTTAAAATTGTAATTTCTTCTGCCTTTCTTCATGTTCAAATTGTAATTTCTTCTGCATTTTTCTATGTTAAAATTGTAATTTCTTCTGCCTTTCTTCATGTTCAAATTGTAATTTCTTCTGCATTTTTCTATGTTAAAATTGTAATTTCTTCTGCCTTTCTTCATGTTCAAATTGTAATTTCTTCTGCATTTTTCTATGTTAAAATTGTAATTTCTTCTGCCTTTCTTCATGTTCAAATTGTAATTTCTTCTGCATTTTTCTATGTTAAAATTGTAATTTCTTCTGCCTTTCTTCATGTTCAAATTGTAATTTCTTCTGCATTTTTCTATGTTAAAATTGTAATTTCTTCTGCCTTTCTTCATGTTCAAATTGTAATTTCTTCTGCATTTTTCTATGTTAAAAATGTAATTTCTTCTGCCTTTCTTCATGTTCAAATTGTAATTTCTTCTGCATTTTTCTATGTTAAAATTGTAATTTCTTCTGCATTTTTCTATGTTAAAAATGTAATTTCTTCTGCCTTTCTTCATGTTCAAATTGTAATTTCTTCTGCCTTTCTTCATGTTCAAATTGTAATTTCTTCTGCATTTTTCTATGTTAAAATTGTAATTTCTTCTGCCTTTCTTCATGTTCAAATTGTAATTTCTTCTGCATTTTTCTATGTTAAAATTGTAATTTCTTCTGCCTTTCTTCATGTTCAAATTGTAATTTCTTCTGCATTTTTCTATGTTAAAATTGTAATTTCTTCTGCCTTTCTTCATGTTCAAATTGTAATTTCTTCTGCATTTTTCTATGTTAAAAATGTAATTTCTTCAGCCTTTCTTCATGTTCAAATTGTAATTTCTTCTGCATTTTTCTATGTTAAAATTGTAATTTCTTCTGCATTTTTCTATGTTAAAAATGTAATTTCTACTGCCTTTCTTCATGTTCAAATTGTAATTTCTTCTGCCTTTCTTCATGTTCAAATTGTAATTTCTTCTGCATTTTTCTATGTTAAAATTGTAATTTCTTCTGCCTTTCTTCATGTTCAAATTGTAATTTCTTCTGCATTTTTCTATGTTAAAATTGTAATTTCTTCTGCCTTTCTTCATGTTCAAATTGTAATTTCTTCTGCATTTTTCTATGTTAAAATTGTAATTTCTTCTGCCTTTCTTCATGTTCAAATTGTAATTTCTTCTGCATTTTTCTATGTTAAAATTGTAATTTCTTCTGCCTTTCTTCATGTTCAAATTGTAATTTCTTCTGCATTTTTCTATGTTAAAATTGTAATTTCTTCTGCCTTTCTTCATGTTCAAATTGTAATTTCTTCTGCATTTTTCTATGTTAAAATTGTAATTTCTTCTGCCTTTCTTCATGTTCAAATTGTAATTTCTTCTGCATTTTTCTATGTTAAAAATGTAATTTCTTCAGCCTTTCTTCATGTTCAAATTGTAATTTCTTCTGCATTTTTCTATGTTAAAATTGTAATTTCTTCTGCATTTTTCTATGTTAAAATTGTAATTTCTACTGCCTTTCTTCATGTTCAAATGTAATTTCTTCTGCCTTTCTTCATGTTCAAATTGTAATTTCTTCTGCATTTTTCTATGTTAAAATTGTAATTTCTTCTGCCTTTCTTCATGTTCAAATTGTAATTTCTTCTGCATTTTTCTATGTTAAAAATGTAATTTCTACTGCCTTTCTTCATGTTCAAATTGTAATTTCTTCTGCCTTTCTTCATGTTCAAATTGTAATTTCTTCTGCATTTTTCTATGTTAAAATTGTAATTTCTTCTGCCTTTCTTCATGTTCAAATTGTAATTTCTTCTGCATTTTTCTATGTTAAAATTGTAATTTCTTCTGCCTTTCTTCATGTTCAAATTGTAATTTCTTCTGCATTTTTCTATGTTAAAATTGTAATTTCTTCTGCCTTTCTTCATGTTCAAATTGTAATTTCTTCTGCATTTTTCTATGTTAAAATTGTAATTTCTTCTGCCTTTCTTCATGTTTCAAATTGTAATTTCTTCTGCATTTTTCTATGTTAAAATTGTAATTTCTTCTGCCTTTCTTCATGTTCAAATTGTAATTTCTTCTGCATTTTTCTATGTTAAAATTGTAATTTCTTCTGCATTTTTCTATGTTAAAAATGTAATTTCTACTGCCTTTCTTCATGTTCAAATTGTAATTTCTTCTGCCTTTCTTCATGTTCAAATTGTAATTTCTTCTGCATTTTTCTATGTTAAAATTGTAATTTCTTCTGCCTTTCTTCATGTTCAAATTGTAATTTCTTCTGCATTTTTCTATGTTAAAATTGTAATTTCTTCTGCCTTTCTTCATGTTCAAATTGTAATTTCTTCTGCATTTTTCTATGTTAAAATTGTAATTTCTTCTGCCTTTCTTCATGTTCAAATTGTAATTTCTTCTGCATTTTTCTATGTTAAAAATTGTAATTTCTTCAGCCTTTCTTCATGTTCAAATTGTAATTTCTTCTGCATTTTTCTATGTTAAAATTGTAATTTCTTCTGCATTTTTCTATGTTAAAAATGTAATTTCTACTGCCTTTCTTCATGTTCAAATTGTAATTTCTTCTGCCTTTCTTCATGTTCAAATTGTAATTTCTTCTGCATTTTTCTATGTTAAAATTGTAATTTCTTCTGCCTTTCTTCATGTTCAAATTGTAATTTCTTCTGCATTTTTCTATGTTAAAAATGTAATTTCTACTGCCTTTCTTCATGTTCAAATTGTAATTTCTTCTGCCTTTCTTCATGTTCAAATTGTAATTTCTTCTGCATTTTTCTATGTTAAAATTGTAATTTCTTCTGCCTTTCTTCATGTTCAAATTGTAATTTCTTCTGCCTTTCTTCATGTTCAAATTGTAATTTCTTCTGCATTTTTCTATGTTAAAATTGTAATTTCTTCTGCCTTTCTTCATGTTCAAATTGTAATTTCTTCTGCATTTTTCTATGTTAAAAATGTAATTTCTACTGCCTTTCTTCATGTTCAAATTGTAATTTCTTCTGCATTTTTCTATGTTAAAATTGTAATTTCTTCTGCCTTTCTTCATGTTCAAATTGTAATTTCTTCTGCATTTTTCTATGTTAAAATTGTAATTTCTTCTGCCTTTCTTCATGTTCAAATTGTAATTTCTTCTGCCTTTCTTCATGTTCAAATTGTAATTTCTTCTGCATTTTTCTATGTTAAAATTGTAATTTCTTCTGCCTTTCTTCATGTTCAAATTGTAATTTCTTCTGCATTTTTCTATGTTAAAATTGTAATTTCTTCTGCCTTTCTTCATGTTCAAATTGTAATTTCTTCTGCCTTTCTTCATGTTAAAATTGTAATTTCTTCTGCATTTTTCTATGTTAAAATTGTAATTTCTTCTGCCTTTCTTCATGTTCAAATTGTAATTTCTTCTGCATTTTTCTATGTTAAAATTGTAATTTCTTCTGCCTTTCTTCATGTTCAAATTGTAATTTCTTCTGCCTTTCTTCATGTTCAAATTGTAATTTCTTCTGCCTTTCTTCATGTTCAAATTGTAATTTCTTCTGCCTTTCTTCATGTTCAAATTGTAATTTCTTCTGCATTTTTCTATGTTAAAATTGTAATTTCTTCTGCCTTTCTTCATGTTCAAATTGTAATTTCTTCTGCCTTTCTTCATGTTCAAATTGTAATTTCTTCTGCATTTTTCTATGTTAAAATTGTAATTTCTTCTGCCTTTCTTCATGTTCAAATTGTAATTTCTTCTGCCTTTCTTCATGTTCAAATTGTAATTTCTTCTGCATTTTTCTATGTTAAAATTGTAATTTCTTCTGCCTTTCTTCATGTTCAAATTGTAATTTCTTCTGCATTTTTCTATGTTAAAATTGTAATTTCTTCTGCATTTTTCTATGTTAAAATTGTAATTTCTTCTGCCTTTCTTCATGTTCAAATTGTAATTTCTTCTGCATTTTTCTATGTTAAAAATGTAATTTCTTCTGCATTTTTCTATGTTAAAATTGTAATTTCTTCTGCCTTTCTTCATGTTCAAATTGTAATTTCTACTGCCTTTCTTCATGTTCAAATTGTAATTTCTTCTGCATTTTTCTATGTTAAAATTGTAATTTCTTCTGCCTTTCTTCATGTTCAAATTGTAATTTCTTCTGCATTTTTCTATGTTAAAATTGTAATTTCTTCTGCCTTTCTTCATGTTCAAATTGTAATTTCTTCTGCATTTTTCTATGTTAAAAATGTAATTTCTTCTGCCTTTCTTCATGTTCAAATTGTAATTTCTTCTGCATTTTTCTATGTTAAAATTGTAATTTCTTCTGCCTTTCTTCATGTTCAAATTGTAATTTCTTCTGCATTTTTCTATGTTAAAATTGTAATTTCTTCTGCCTTTCTTCATGTTCAAATTGTAATTTCTTCTGCATTTTTCTATGTTAAAATTGTAATTTCTACTGCCTTTCTTCATGTTCAAATTGTAATTTCTTCTGCCTTTCTTCATGTTCAAATTGTAATTTCTTCTGCATTTTTCTATGTTAAAATTGTAATTTCTTCTGCCTTTCTTCATGTTCAAATTGTAATTTCTTCTGCATTTTTCTATGTTAAAAATGTAATTTCTACTGCCTTTCTTCATGTTCAAATTGTAATTTCTTCTGCCTTTCTTCATGTTCAAATTGTAATTTCTTCTGCATTTTTCTATGTTAAAATTGTAATTTCTTCTGCCTTTCTTCATGTTCAAATTGTAATTTCTTCTGCCTTTCTTCATGTTCAAATTGTAATTTCTTCTGCATTTTTCTATGTTAAAATTGTAATTTCTTCTGCCTTTCTTCATGTTCAAATTGTAATTTCTTCTGCATTTTTCTATGTTAAAAATGTAATTTCTACTGCCTTTCTTCATGTTCAAATTGTAATTTCTTCTGCATTTTTCTATGTTAAAATTGTAATTTCTTCTGCCTTTCTTCATGTTCAAATTGTAATTTCTTCTGCATTTTTCTATGTTAAAATTGTAATTTCTTCTGCCTTTCTTCATGTTCAAATTGTAATTTCTTCTGCCTTTCTTCATGTTCAAATTGTAATTTCTTCTGCATTTTTCTATGTTAAAATTGTAATTTCTTCTGCCTTTCTTCATGTTCAAATTGTAATTTCTTCTGCATTTTTCTATGTTAAAATTGTAATTTCTTCTGCCTTTCTTCATGTTCAAATTGTAATTTCTTCTGCCTTTCTTCATGTTAAAATTGTAATTTCTTCTGCATTTTTCTATGTTAAAATTGTAATTTCTTCTGCCTTTCTTCATGTTCAAATTGTAATTTCTTCTGCATTTTTCTATGTTAAAATTGTAATTTCTTCTGCCTTTCTTCATGTTCAAATTGTAATTTCTTCTGCCTTTCTTCATGTTCAAATTGTAATTTCTTCTGCATTTTTCTATGTTAAAATTGTAATTTCTTCTGCCTTTCTTCATGTTCAAATTGTAATTTCTTCTGCATTTTTCTATGTTAAAATTGTAATTTCTTCTGCCTTTCTTCATGTTCAAATTGTAATTTCTTCTGCCTTTCTTCATGTTCAAATTGTAATTTCTTCTGCATTTTTCTATGTTAAAATTGTAATTTCTTCTGCCTTTCTTCATGTTCAAATTGTAATTTCTTCTGCCTTTCTTCATGTTCAAATTGTAATTTCTTCTGCATTTTTCTATGTTAAAATTGTAATTTCTTCTGCCTTTCTTCATGTTCAAATTGTAATTTCTTCTGCATTTTTCTATGTTAAAAATGTAATTTCTTCTGCATTTTTCTATGTTAAAATTGTAATTTCTTCTGCCTTTCTTCATGTTCAAATTGTAATTTCTTCTGCATTTTTCTATGTTAAAAATGTAATTTCTTCTGCATTTTTCTATGTTAAAATTGTAATTTCTTCTGCCTTTCTTCATGTTCAAATTGTAATTTCTACTGCCTTTCTTCATGTTCAAATTGTAATTTCTTCTGCATTTTTCTATGTTAAAATTGTAATTTCTTCTGCCTTTCTTCATGTTCAAATTGTAATTTCTTCTGCATTTTTCTATGTTAAAATTGTAATTTCTTCTGCCTTTCTTCATGTTCAAATTGTAATTTCTTCTGCATTTTTCTATGTTAAAAATGTAATTTCTTCTGCCTTTCTTCATGTTCAAATTGTAATTTCTTCTGCATTTTTCTATGTTAAAATTGTAATTTCTTCTGCCTTTCTTCATGTTCAAATTGTAATTTCTTCTGCATTTTTCTATGTTAAAATTGTAATTTCTTCTGCCTTTCTTCATGTTCAAATTGTAATTTCTTCTGCATTTTTCTATGTTAAAATTGTAATTTCTTCTGCCTTTCTTCATGTTCAAATTGTAATTTCTTCTGCATTTTTCTATGTTAAAAATGTAATTTCTACTGCCTTTCTTCATGTTCAAATTGTAATTTCTTCTGCCTTTCTTCATGTTCAAATTGTAATTTCTTCTGCATTTTTCTATGTTAAAATTGTAATTTCTTCTGCCTTTCTTCATGTTCAAATTGTAATTTCTTCTGCATTTTTCTATGTTAAAAATGTAATTTCTTCAGCCTTTCTTCATGTTCAAATTGTAATTTCTTCTGCATTTTTCTATGTTAAAATTGTAATTTCTTCTGCATTTTTCTATGTTAAAAATGTAATTTCTACTGCCTTTCTTCATGTTCAAATTGTAATTTCTTCTGCCTTTCTTCATGTTCAAATTGTAATTTCTTCTGCATTTTTCTATGTTAAAATTGTAATTTCTTCTGCCTTTCTTCATGTTCAAATTGTAATTTCTTCTGCATTTTTCTATGTTAAAATTGTAATTTCTTCTGCCTTTCTTCATGTTCAAATTGTAATTTCTTCTGCATTTTTCTATGTTAAAATTGTAATTTCTTCTGCCTTTCTTCATGTTCAAATTGTAATTTCTTCTGCATTTTTCTATGTTAAAAATGTAATTTCTTCAGCCTTTCTTCATGTTCAAATTGTAATTTCTTCTGCCTTTCTTCATGTTAAAATTGTAATTTCTTCTGCCTTTCTTCATGTTCAAATTGTAATTTCTTCTGCATTTTTCTATGTTAAAATTGTAATTTCTTCTGCATTTTTCTATGTTAAAAATGTAATTTCTACTGCCTTTCTTCATGTTCAAATTGTAATTTCTTCTGCCTTTCTTCATGTTCAAATTGTAATTTCTTCTGCATTTTTCTATGTTAAAATTGTAATTTCTTCTGCCTTTCTTCATGTTCAAATTGTAATTTCTTCTGCATTTTTCTATGTTAAAATTGTAATTTCTTCTGCCTTTCTTCATGTTCAAATTGTAATTTCTTCTGCATTTTTCTATGTTAAAATTGTAATTTCTTCTGCCTTTCTTCATGTTCAAATTGTAATTTCTTCTGCATTTTTCTATGTTAAAATTGTAATTTCTTCTGCCTTTCTTCATGTTCAAATTGTAATTTCTTCTGCATTTTTCTATGTTAAAAATGTAATTTCTTCTGCCTTTCTTCATGTTCAAATTGTAATTTCTTCTGCCTTTCTTCATGTTCAAATTGTAATTTCTTCTGCCTTTCTTCATGTTCAAATTGTAATTTCTTCTGCATTTTTCTATGTTAAAATTGTAATTTCTTCTGCATTTTTCTATGTTAAAAATGTAATTTCTACTGCCTTTCTTCATGTTCAAATTGTAATTTCTTCTGCCTTTCTTCATGTTCAAATTGTAATTTCTTCTGCATTTTTCTATGTTAAAATTGTAATTTCTTCTGCCTTTCTTCATGTTCAAATTGTAATTTCTTCTGCATTTTTCTATGTTAAAAATGTAATTTCTACTGCCTTTCTTCATGTTCAAATTGTAATTTCTTCTGCCTTTCTTCATGTTCAAATTGTAATTTCTTCTGCCTTTCTTCATGTTCAAATTGTAATTTCTTCTGCATTTTTCTATGTTAAAATTGTAATTTCTTCTGCCTTTCTTCATGTTCAAATTGTAATTTCTTCTGCATTTTTCTATGTTAAAAATGTAATTTCTTCAGCCTTTCTTCATGTTCAAATTGTAATTTCTTCTGCATTTTTCTATGTTAAAATTGTAATTTCTTCTGCATTTTTCTATGTTAAAAATGTAATTTCTACTGCCTTTCTTCATGTTCAAATTGTAATTTCTTCTGCCTTTCTTCATGTTCAAATTGTAATTTCTTCTGCATTTTTCTATGTTAAAATTGTAATTTCTTCTGCCTTTCTTCATGTTCAAATTGTAATTTCTTCTGCATTTTTCTATGTTAAAATTGTAATTTCTTCTGCCTTTCTTCATGTTCAAATTGTAATTTCTTCTGCATTTTTCTATGTTAAAATTGTAATTTCTTCTGCCTTTCTTCATGTTCAAATTGTAATTTCTTCTGCATTTTTCTATGTTAAAATTGTAATTTCTTCTGCCTTTCTTCATGTTCAAATTGTAATTTCTTCTGCATTTTTCTATGTTAAAAATGTAATTTCTTCTGCCTTTCTTCATGTTCAAATTGTAATTTCTTCTGCCTTTCTTCATGTTAAAATTGTAATTTCTTCTGCCTTTCTTCATGTTCAAATTGTAATTTCTTCTGCATTTTTCTATGTTAAAATTGTAATTTCTTCTGCATTTTTCTATGTTAAAAATGTAATTTCTACTGCCTTTCTTCATGTTCAAATTGTAATTTCTTCTGCCTTTCTTCATGTTCAAATTGTAATTTCTTCTGCATTTTTCTATGTTAAAATTGTAATTTCTTCTGCCTTTCTTCATGTTCAAATTGTAATTTCTTCTGCATTTTTCTATGTTAAAAATGTAATTTCTACTGCCTTTCTTCATGTTCAAATTATAATTTCTTCTGCCTTTCTTCATGTTCAAATTGTAATTTCTTCTGCCTTTCTTCATGTTAAAATTGTAATTTCTTCTGCCTTTCTTCATGTTCAAATTGTAATTTCTTCTGCATTTTTCTATGTTAAAATTGTAATTTCTTCTGCCTTTCTTCATGTTCAAATTGTAATTTCTTCTGCATTTTTCTATGTTAAAAATGTAATTTCTACTGCCTTTCTTCATGTTCAAATTATAATTTCTTCTGCCTTTCTTCATGTTCAAATTGTAATTTCTTCTGCATTTTTCTATGTTAAAATTGTAATTTCTTCTGCCTTTCTTCATGTTCAAATTGTAATTTCTTCTGCATTTTTCTATGTTAAAAATTTAATTTCTACTGCCTTTCTTCATGTTCAAATTGTAATTTCTTCTGCCTTTCTTCATGTTCAAATTGTAATTTCTTCTGCATTTTTCTATGTTAAAATTGTAATTTCTTCTGCCTTTCTTCATGTTAAAATTGTAATTTCTTCTGCCTTTCTTCATGTTCAAATTGTAATTTCTTCTGCATTTTTCTATGTTAAAATTGTAATTTCTTCTGCCTTTCTTCATGTTCAAATTGTAATTTCTTCTGCATTTTTCTATGTTAAAAATGTAATTTCTACTGCCTTTCTTCATGTTCAAATTGTAATTTCTTCTGCCTTTCTTCATGTTCAAATTGTAATTTCTTCTGCATTTTTCTATGTTAAAATTGTAATTTCTTCTGCCTTTCTTCATGTTCAAATTGTAATTTCTTCTGCATTTTTCTATGTTAAAAATGTAATTTCTACTGCCTTTCTTCATGTTCAAATTGTAATTTCTTCTGCCTTTCTTCATGTTCAAATTGTAATTTCTTCTGCATTTTTCTATGTTAAAATTGTAATTTCTTCTGCCTTTCTTCATGTTCAAATTGTAATTTCTTCTGCATTTTTCTATGTTAAAAATGTAATTTCTACTGCCTTTCTTCATGTTCAAATTGTAATTTCTTCTGCCTTTCTTCATGTTCAAATTGTAATTTCTTCTGCATTTTTCTATGTTAAAATTGTAATTTCTTCTGCCTTTCTTCATGTTAAAATTGTAATTTCTTCTGCCTTTCTTCATGTTCAAATTGTAATTTCTTCTGCATTTTTCTATGTTAAAATTGTAATTTCTTCTGCCTTTCTTCATGTTCAAATTGTAATTTCTTCTGCATTTTTCTATGTTAAAAATGTAATTTCTACTGCCTTTCTTCATGTTCAAATTGTAATTTCTTCTGCCTTTCTTCATGTTCAAATTGTAATTTCTTCTGCATTTTTCTATGTTAAAATTGTAATTTCTTCTGCCTTTCTTCATGTTCAAATTGTAATTTCTTCTGCATTTTTCTATGTTAAAATTGTAATTTCTTCTGCCTTTCTTCATGTTCAAATTGTAATTTCTTCTGCATTTTTCTATGTTAAAAATGTAATTTCTACTGCCTTTCTTCATGTTCAAATTGTAATTTCTTCTGCCTTTCTTCATGTTCAAATTGTAATTTCTTCTGCCTTTCTTCATGTTCAAATTGTAATTTCTTCTGCATTTTTCTATGTTAAAATTGTAATTTCTTCTGCATTTTTCTATGTTAAAATTGTAATTTCTTCTGCCTTTCTTCATGTTAAAATTGTAATTTCTTCTGCCTTTCTTCATGTTAAAATTGTAATTTCTTCTGCCTTTCTTCATGTTCAAATTGTAATTTCTTCTGCATTTTTCTATGTTAAAATTGTAATTTCTTCTGCCTTTCTTCATGTTCAAATTGTAATTTCTTCTGCATTTTTCTATGTTAAAAATGTAATTTCTACTGCCTTTCTTCATGTTCAAATTGTAATTTCTTCTGCCTTTCTTCATGTTCAAATTGTAATTTCTTCTGCCTTTCTTCATGTTCAAATTGTAATTTCTTCTGCATTTTTCTATGTGAAAATTGTAATTTCTTCTGCCTTTCTTCATGTTCAAATTGTAATTTCTTCTGCCTTTCTTCATGTTCAAATTGTAATTTCTTCTGCATTTTTCTATGTTAAAATTGTAATTTCTTCTGCATTTTTCTATGTTAAAATTGTAATTTCTTCTGCCTTTCTTCATGTTCAAATTGTAATTTCTTCTGCATTTTTCTATGTTAAAAATGTAATTTCTACTGCCTTTCTTCATGTTCAAATTGTAATTTCTTCTGCCTTTCTTCATGTTCAAATTGTAATTTCTTCTGCCTTTCTTCATGTTCAAATTGTAATTACTTCTGCATTTTTCTATGTTAAAATTGTAATTTCTTCTGCCTTTCTTCATGTTCAAATTGTAATTTCTTCTGCCTTTCTTCATGTTCAAATTGTAATTTCTTCTGCCTTTCTTCATGTTCAAATTGTAATTTCTTCTGCATTTTTCTATGTTAAAATTGTAATTTCTTCTGCCTTTCTTCATGTTAAAATTGTAATTTCTTCTGCATTTTTCTATGTTAAAATTGTAATTTCTTCTGCCTTTCTTCATGTTCAAATTGTAATTTCTTCTGCATTTTTCTATGTTCAAATTGTAATTTCTTCTGCCTTTCTTCATGTTCAAATTGTAATTTCTTCTGCATTTTTCTATGTTAAAATTGTAATTTCTTCTGCCTTTCTTCATGTTCAAATTGTAATTTCTTCTGCATTTTTCTATGTTCAAATTGTAATTTCTTCTGCCTTTCTTCATGTTCAAATTGTAATTTCTTCTGCATTTTTCTATGTTAAAATTGTAATTTCTTCTGCCTTTCTTCATGTTCAAATTGTAATTTCTTCTGCATTTTTCTATGTTAAAATTGTAATTTCTTCTGCCTTTCTTCATGTTCAAATTGTAATTTCTTCTGCATTTTTCTATGTTAAAATTGTAATTTCTTCTGCCTTTCTTCATGTTCAAATTGTAATTTCTTCTGCATTTTTCTATGTTCATATTGTAATTTCTTCTGCCTTTCTTCATGTTCAAATTGTAATTTCTTCTGCATTTTTCTATGTTAAAATTGTAATTTCTTCTGCCTTTCTTCATGTTCAAATTGTAATTTCTTCTGCATTTTTCTATGTTAAAATTGTAATTTCTTCTGCCTTTCTTCATGTTCAAATTGTAATTTCTTCTGCATTTTTCTATGTTAAAATTGTAATTTCTTCTGCCTTTCTTCATGTTAAAATTGTAATTTCTTCTGCATTTTTCTATGTTAAAATTGTAATTTCTTCTGCCTTTCTTCATGTTAAAATTGTAATTTCTTCTGCATTTTTCTATGTTAAAATTGTAATTTCTTCTGCCTTTCTTCATGTTCAAATTGTAATTTCTTCTGCATTTTTCTATGTTAAAATTGTAATTTCTTCTGCCTTTCTTCATGTTCAAATTGTAATTTCTTCTGCATTTTTCTATGTTAAAATTGTAATTTCTTCTGCCTTTCTTCATGTTCAAATTGTAATTTCTTCTGCATTTTTCTATGTTCAAATTGTAATTTCTTCTGCCTTTCTTCATGTTCAAATTGTAATTTCTTCTGCATTTTTCTATGTTAAAATTGTAATTTCTTCTGCCTTTCTTCATGTTCAAATTGTAATTTCTTCTGCATTTTTCTATGTTAAAATTGTAATTTCTTCTGCCTTTCTTCATGTTCAAATTGTAATTTCTTCTGCATTTTTCTATGTTAAAATTGTAATTTCTTCTGCCTTTCTTCATGTTCAAATTGTAATTTCTTCTGCATTTTTCTATGTTCATATTGTAATTTCTTCTGCCTTTCTTCATGTTCAAATTGTAATTTCTTCTGCATTTTTCTATGTTAAAATTGTAATTTCTTCTGCCTTTCTTCATGTTCAAATTGTAATTTCTTCTGCATTTTTCTATGTTAAAATTGTAATTTCTTCTGCCTTTCTTCATGTTCAAATTGTAATTTCTTCTGCATTTTTCTATGTTAAAATTGTAATTTCTTCTGCCTTTCTTCATGTTAAAATTGTAATTTCTTCTGCCTTTTTTCATGTTCAAATTGTAATTTCTTCTGCATTTTTCTATGTTAAAATTGTAATTTCTTCTGCCTTTTTTCATGTTCAAATTGTAATTTCTTCTGCATTTTTCTATGTTCAAATTGTAATTTCTTCTGCCTTTCTTCATGTTCAAATTGTAATTTCTTCTGCATTTTTCTATGTTAAAATTGTAATTTCTTCTGCCTTTCTTCATGTTCAAATTGTAATTTCTTCTGCATTTTTCTATGTTAAAATTGTAATTTCTTCTGCCTTTCTTCATGTTCAAATTGTAATTTCTTCTGCATTTTTCTATGTTAAAATTGTAATTTCTTCTGCCTTTCTTCATGTTAAAATTGTAATTTCTTCTGCCTTTTTTCATGTTCAAATTGTAATTTCTTCTGCATTTTTCTATGTTAAAACTGTAATTTCTTCTGCCTTTCTTCATGTTCAAATTGTAATTTCTTCTGCATTTTTCTATGTTAAAATTGTAATTTCTTCTGCCTTTCTTCATGTTCAAATTGTAATTTCTTCTGCCTTTCTTCATGTTCAAATTGTAATTTCTTCTGCATTTTTCTATGTTAAAATTGTAATTTCTTCTGCCTTTCTTCATGTTCAAATTGTAATTTCTTCTGCCTTTCTTCATGTTCAAATTGTAATTTCTTCTGCCTTTCTTCATGTTAAAATTGTAATTTCTTCTGCCTTTCTTCATGTTCAAATTGTAATTTCTTCTGCCTTTCTTCATGTTCAAATTGTAATTTCTTCTGCCTTTCTTCATGTTCAAATTGTAATTTCTTCTGCATTTTTCTATGTTAAAATTGTAATTTCTTCTGCCTTTCTTCATGTTCAAATTGTAATTTCTTCTGCATTTTTCTATGTTAAAATTGTAATTTCTTCTGCCTTTCTTCATGTTCAAATTGTAATTTCTTCTGCCTTTCTTCATGTTCAAATTGTAATTTCTTCTGCCTTTCTTCATGTTCAAATTGTAATTTCTTCTGCCTTTCTTCATGTTCAAATTGTAATTTCTTCTGCCTTTCTTCATGTTCAAATTGTAATTTCTTCTGCCTTTCTTCATGTTCAAATTGTAATTTCTTCTGCCTTTCTTCATGTTCAAATTGTAATTTCTTCTGCATTTTTCTATGTTAAAATTGTAATTTCTTCTGCCTTTCTTCATGTTCAAATTGTAATTTCTTCTGCCTTTTTTCATGTTCAAATTGTAATTTCTTCTGCATTTTTCTATGTTCAAATTGTAATTTCTTCTGCCTTTCTTCATGTTCAAATTGTAATTTCTTCTGCATTTTTCTATGTTAAAATTGTAATTTCTTCTGCCTTTCTTCATGTTCAAATTGTAATTTCTTCTGCCTTTCTTCATGTTCAAATTGTAATTTCTTCTGCATTTTTCTATGTTAAAATTGTAATTTCTTCTGCCTTTCTTCATGTTCAAATTGTAATTTCTTCTGCCTTTCTTCATGTTCAAATTGTAATTTCTTCTGCCTTTCTTCATGTTAAAATTGTAATTTCTTCTGCCTTTCTTCATGTTCAAATTGTAATTTCTTCTGCCTTTCTTCATGTTCAAATTGTAATTTCTTCTGCCTTTCTTCATGTTCAAATTGTAATTTCTTCTGCATTTTTCTATGTTAAAATTGTAATTTCTTCTGCCTTTCTTCATGTTCAAATTGTAATTTCTTCTGCATTTTTCTATGTTAAAATTGTAATTTCTTCTGCCTTTCTTCATGTTCAAATTGTAATTTCTTCTGCCTTTCTTCATGTTAAAATTGTAATTTCTTCGGCCTTTCTTCATGTTCAAATTGTAATTTCTTCTGCCTTTCTTCATGTTAAAATTGTAATTTCTTCTGCCTTTCTTCATGTTCAAATTGTAATTTCTTCTGCCTTTCTTCATGTTCAAATTGTAATTTCTTCTGCCTTTCTTCATGTTCAAATTGTAATTTCTTCTGCATTTTTCTATGTTCAAATTGTAATTTCTTCTGCCTTTCTTCATGTTCAAATTGTAATTTCTTCTGCATTTTTCTATGTTAAAATTGTAATTTCTTCTGCCTTTCTTCATGTTCAAATTGTAATTTCTTCTGCCTTTCTTCATGTTCAAATTGTAATTTCTTCTGCCTTTCTTCATGTTCAAATTGTAATTTCTTCTGCCTTTCTTCATGTTCAAATTGTAATTTCTTCTGCCTTTCTTCATGTTCAAATTGTAATTTCTTCTGCCTTTCTTCATGTTCAAATTGTAATTTCTTCTGCATTTTTCTATGTTAAAATTGTAATTTCTTCTGCCTTTCTTCATGTTCAAATTGTAATTTCTTCTGCATTTTTCTATGTTAAAATTGTAATTTCTTCTGCCTTTCTTCATGTTCAAATTGTAATTTCTTCTGCCTTTCTTCATGTTCAAATTGTAATTTCTTCTGCCTTTCTTCATGTTAAAATTGTAATTTCTTCTGCCTTTCTTCATATTCAAATTGTAATTTCTTCTGCCTTTCTTCATGTTCAAATTGTAATTTCTTCTGCCTTTCTTCATGTTCAAATTGTAATTTCTTCTGCATTTTTCTATGTTAAAATTGTAATTTCTTCTGCCTTTCTTCATGTTCAAATTGTAATTTCTTCTGCCTTTCTTCATGTTCAAATTGTAATTTCTTCTGCATTTTTCTATGTTAAAATTGTAATTTCTTCTGCCTTTCTTCATGTTCAAATTGTAATTTCTTCTGCATTTTTCTATGTTAAAATTGTAATTTCTTCTGCCTTTCTTCATGTTAAAATTGTAATTTCTTCTGCCTTTCTTCATGTTCAAATTGTAATTTCTTCTGCATTTTTCTATGTTAAAATTGTAATTTCTTCTGCATTTTTCTATGTTAAAATTGTAATTTCTTCTGCCTTTCTTCATGTTCAAATTGTAATTTCTTCTGCATTTTTCTATGTTAAAATTGTAATTTCTTCTGCCTTTCTTCATGTTCAAATTGTAATTTCTTCTGCATTTTTCTATGTTAAAATTGTAATTTCTTCTGCCTTTCTTCATGTTAAAATTGTAATTTCTTCTGCATTTTTCTATGTTAAAATTGTAATTTCTTCTGCCTTTCTTCATGTTCAAATTGTAATTTCTTCTGCCTTTCTTCATGTTCAAATTGTAATTTCTTCTGCATTTTTCTATGTTAAAATTGTAATTTCTTCTGCCTTTCTTCATGTTAAAATTGTAATTTCTTCTGCCTTTCTTCATGTTCAAATTGTAATTTCTTCTGCATTTTTCTATGTTAAAATTGTAATTTCTTCTGCCTTTCTTCATGTTAAAATTGTAATTTCTTCTGCCTTTCTTCATGTTCAAATTGTAATTTCTTCTGCATTTTTCTATGTTAAAATTGTAATTTCTTCTGCATTTTTCTATGTTAAAATTGTAATTTCTTCTGCCTTTCTTCATGGTTAAAATTGTAATTTCTTCTGCATTTTTCTATGTTAAAATTGTAATTTCTTCTGCCTTTCTTCATGTTCAAATTGTAATTTCTTCTGCATTTTTCTATGTTAAAATTGTAATTTCTTCTGCCTTTCTTCATGTTCAAATTGTAATTTCTTCTGCATTTTTCTATGTTAAAATTGTAATTTCTTCTGCCTTTCTTCATGTTAAAATTGTAATTTCTTCTGCATTTTTCTATGTTAAAATTGTAATTTCTTCTGCCTTTCTTCATGTTCAAATTGTAATTTCTTCTGCCTTTCTTCATGTTCAAATTGTAATTTCTTCTGCATTTTTCTATGTTAAAATTGTAATTTCTTCTGCCTTTCTTCATGTTAAAATTGTAATTTCTTCTGCCTTTCTTCATGTTCAAATTGTAATTTCTTCTGCATTTTTCTATGTTAAAATTGTAATTTCTTCTGCCTTTCTTCATGTTAAAATTGTAATTTCTTCTGCCTTTCTTCATGTTCAAATTGTAATTTCTTCTGCATTTTTCTATGTTAAAATTGTAATTTCTTCTGCCTTTCTTCATGTTAAAATTGTAATTTCTTCTGCCTTTCTTCATGTTCAAATTGTAATTTCTTCTGCATTTTTCTATGTTAAAATTGTAATTTCTTCTGCATTTTTCTATGTTAAAATTGTAATTTCTTCTGCCTTTCTTCATGTTAAAATTGTAATTTCTTCTGCATTTTTCTATGTTAAAATTGTAATTTCTTCTGCCTTTCTTCATGTTCAAATTGTAATTTCTTCTGCATTTTTCTATGTTAAAATTGTAATTTCTTCTGCCTTTCTTCATGTTCAAATTGTAATTTCTTCTGCATTTTTCTATGTTAAAATTGTAATTTCTTCTGCCTTTCTTCATGTTCAAATTGTAATTTCTTCTGCATTTTTCTATGTTCAAATTGTAATTTCTTCTGCCTTTCTTCATGTTCAAATTGTAATTTCTTCTGCATTTTTCTATGTTAAAATTGTAATTTCTTCTGCCTTTCTTCATGTTAAAATTGTAATTTCTTCTGCCTTTCTTCATGTTCAAATTGTAATTTCTTCTGCATTTTTCTATGTTAAAATTGTAATTTCTTCTGCCTTTCTTCATGTTCAAATTGTAATTTCTTCTGCCTTTCTTCATGTTCAAATTGTAATTTCTTCTGCCTTTCTTCATGTTAAAATTGTAATTTCTTCTGCCTTTCTTCATGTTCAAATTGTAATTTCTTCTGCCTTTCTTCATGTTCAAATTGTAATTTCTTCTGCCTTTCTTCATGTTCAAATTGTAATTTCTTCTGCCTTTCTTCATGTTCAAATTGTAATTTCTTCTGCATTTTTCTATGTTAAAATTGTAATTTCTTCTGCCTTTCTTCATGTTCAAATTGTAATTTCTTCTGCATTTTTCTATGTTAAAATTGTAATTTCTTCTGCCTTTCTTAATGTTCAAATTGTAATTTCTTCTGCCTTTCTTCATGTTCAAATTGTAATTTCTTCTGCCTTTCTTCATGTTCAAATTGTAATTTCTTCTGCCTTTCTTCATGTTCAAATTGTAATTTCTTCTGCCTTTCTTCATGTTCAAATTGTAATTTCTTCTGCCTTTCTTCATGTTCAAATTGTAATTTCTTCTGCATTTTTCTATGTTAAAATTGTAATTTCTTCTGCCTTTCTTCATGTTCAAATTGTAATTTCTTCTGCATTTTTCTATGTTAAAATTGTAATTTCTTCTGCCTTTCTTCATGTTCAAATTGTAATTTCTTCTGCCTTTCTTCATGTTCAAATTGTAATTTCTTCTGCCTTTCTTCATGTTAAAATTGTAATTTCTTCTGCCTTTCTTCATGTTCAAATTGTAATTTCTTCTGCCTTTCTTCATGTTCAAATTGTAATTTCTTCTGCCTTTCTTCATGTTCAAATTGTAATTTCTTCTGCCTTTCTTCATGTTCAAATTGTAATTTCTTCTGCCTTTCTTCATGTTAAAATTGTAATTTCTTCTGCCTTTCTTCATGTTCAAATTGTAATTTCTTCTGCCTTTCTTCATGTTCAAATTGTAATTTCTTCTGCCTTTCTCCATGTTCAAATTGTAATTTCTTCTGCATTTTTCTATGTTAAAATTGTAATTTCTTCTGCCTTTCTTCATGTTCAAATTGTAATTTCTTCTGCATTTTTCTATGTTAAAATTGTAATTTCTTCTGCATTTTTCTATGTTAAAATTGTAATTTCTTCTGCATTTCTTCATGTTAAAATTGTAATTTCTTCTGCCTTTCTTCATGTTCAAATTGTAATTTCTTCTGCATTTTTCTATGTTAAAATTGTAATTTCTTCTGCCTTTCTTCATGTTCAAATTGTAATTTCTTCTGCCTTTCT
The DNA here is from genome assembly GCF_053919585.1 of Euprymna scolopes. Lineage (NCBI taxonomy): Eukaryota > Metazoa > Mollusca > Cephalopoda > Sepiida > Sepiolidae > Euprymna > Euprymna scolopes. The sequence continues at coordinate 24,282 of NW_027633419.1, forward strand.
TCATGTTCAAATTGTAATTTCTTCTGCCTTTCTTCATGTTCAAATTGTAATTTCTTCTGCCTTTCTTCATGTTCAAATTGTAATTTCTTCTGCATTTTTCTATGTTAAAATTGTAATTTCTTCTGCCTTTCTTCATGTTCAAATTGTAATTTCTTCTGCATTTTTCTATGTTAAAATTGTAATTTCTTCTGCCTTTCTTCATGTTCAAATTGTAATTTCTTCTGCCTTTCTTCATGTTCAAATTGTAATTTCTTCTGCCTTTCTTCATGTTAAAATTGTAATTTCTTCTGCCTTTCTTCATGTTCAAATTGTAATTTCTTCTGCCTTTCTTCATGTTCAAATTGTAATTTCTTCTGCCTTTCTTCATGTTCAAATTGTAATTTCTTCTGCCTTTCTTCATGTTCAAATTGTAATTTCTTCTGCCTTTCTTCATGTTAAAATTGTAATTTCTTCTGCCTTTCTTCATGTTCAAATTGTAATTTCTTCTGCCTTTCTTCATGTTCAAATTGTAATTTCTTCTGCCTTTCTTCATGTTCAAATTGTAATTTCTTCTGCCTTTCTTCATGTTCAAATTGTAATTTCTTCTGCCTTTCTTCATGTTCAAATTGTAATTTCTTCTGCCTTTCTTCATGTTCAAATTGTAATTTCTTCTGCCTTTCTTCATGTTCAAATTGTAATTTCTTCTGCCTTTCTTCATGTTCAAATTGTAATTTCTTCTGCATTTTTCTATGTTAAAATTGTAATTTCTTCTGCATTTTTCTATGTTAAAATTGTAATTTCTTCTGCATTTCTTCATGTTAAAATTGTAATTTCTTCTGCCTTTCTTCATGTTCAAATTGTAATTTCTTCTGCCTTTCTTCATGTTAAAATTGTAATTTCTTCTGCCTTTCTTCATGTTCAAATTGTAATTTCTTCTGCCTTTCTTCATGTTCAAATTGTAATTTCTTCTGCCTTTCTTCATGTTCAAATTGTAATTTCTTCTGCATTTTTCTATGTTAAAATTGTAATTTCTTCTGCATTTTTCTATGTTAAAATTGTAATTTCTTCTGCATTTCTTCATGTTAAAATTGTAATTTCTTCTGCCTTTCTTCATGTTCAAATTGTAATTTCTTCTGCATTTTTCTATGTTAAATTTGTAATTTCTTCTGCCTTTCTTCATGTTCAAATTGTAATTTCTTCTGCCTTTCTTCATGTTAAAAATGTAATTTCTACTGCCTTTCTTCATGTTCAAATTGTAATTTCTTCTGCATTTCTTCATGTTCAAATTGTAATTTCTTCTGCATTTTTCTATGTTAAAATTGTAATTTCTTCTGCATTTCTTCATGTTAAAATTGTAATTTCTTCTGCCTTTCTTCATGTTCAAATTGTAATTTCTTCTGCCTTTCTTCATGTTCAAATTGTAATTTCTTCTGCATTTTTCTATGTTAAAATTGTAATTTCTTCTGCATTTTTCTATGTTAAAATTGTAATTTCTTCTGCATTTTCTTCATGTTAAAATTGTAATTTCTTCTGCCTTTCTTCATGTTCAAATTGTAATTTCTTCTGCATTTTTCTATGTTAAATTTGTAATTTCTTCTGCCTTTCTTCATGTTCAAATTGTAATTTCTTCTGCCTTTCTTCATGTTAAAAATGTAATTTCTACTGCCTTTCTTCATGTTCAAATTGTAATTTCTTCTGCATTTCTTCATGTTCAAATTGTAATTTCTTCTGCATTTTTCTATGTTAAAATTGTAATTTCTTCTGCCTTTCTTCATGTTCAAATTGTAATTTCTTCTGCCTTTCTTCATGTTCAAATTGTAATTTCTTCTGCCTTTCTTCATGTTCAAATTGTAATTTCTTCTGCATTTTTCTATGTTAAAATTGTAATTTCTTCTGCATTTTTCTATGTTAAAATTGTAATTTCTTCTGCATTTCTTCATGTTAAAATTGTAATTTCTTCTGCCTTTCTTCATGTTCAAATTGTAATTTCTTCTGCATTTTTCTATGTTAAATTTGTAATTTCTTCTGCCTTTCTTCATGTTCAAATTGTAATTTCTTCTGCCTTTCTTCATGTTAAAAATGTAATTTCTACTGCCTTTCTTCATGTTCAAATTGTAATTTCTTCTGCCTTTCTTCATGTTCAAATTGTAATTTCTTCTGCCTTTCTTCATGTTCAAATTGTAATTTCTTCTGCCTTTCTTCATGTTAAAATTGTAATTTCTTCTGCCTTTCTTCATGTTCAAATTGTAATTTCTTCTGCCTTTCTTCATGTTCAAATTGTAATTTCTTCTGCCTTTCTTCATGTTCAAATTGTAATTTCTTCTGCATTTTTCTATGTTAAAATTGTAATTTCTTCTGCCTTTCTTCATGTTCAAATTGTAATTTCTTCTGCATTTTTCTATGTTAAAATTGTAATTTCTTCTGCATTTTTCTATGTTAAAATTGTAATTTCTTCTGCATTTCTTCATGTTAAAATTGTAATTTCTTCTGCCTTTCTTCATGTTCAAATTGTAATTTCTTCTGCATTTTTCTATGTTAAAATTGTAATTTCTTCTGCCTTTCTTCATGTTCAAATTGTAATTTCTTCTGCCTTTCTTCATGTTCAAATTGTAATTTCTTCTGCCTTTCTTCATGTTCAAATTGTAATTTCTTCTGCATTTTTCTATGTTAAAATTGTAATTTCTTCTGCCTTTCTTCATGTTCAAATTGTAATTTCTTCTGCATTTTTCTATGTTAAAATTGTAATTTCTTCTGCCTTTCTTCATGTTCAAATTGTAATTTCTTCTGCATTTTTCTATGTTAAAATTGTAATTTCTTCTGCCTTTCTTCATGTTCAAATTGTAATTTCTTCTGCCTTTCTTCATGTTCAAATTGTAATTTCTTCTGCCTTTCTTCATGTTCAAATTGTAATTTCTTCTGCCTTTCTTCATGTTCAAATTGTAATTTCTTCTGCCTTTCTTCATGTTAAAATTGTAATTTCTTCTGCCTTTCTTCATGTTCAAATTGTAATTTCTTCTGCCTTTCTTCATGTTCAAATTGTAATTTCTTCTGCCTTTCTTCATGTTCAAATTGTAATTTCTTCTGCATTTTTCTATGTTAAAATTGTAATTTCTTCTGCATTTTTCTATGTTAAAATTGTAATTTCTTCTGCATTTCTTCATGTTAAAATTGTAATTTCTTCTGCCTTTCTTCATGTTCAAATTGTAATTTCTTCTGCCTTTCTTCATGTTAAAATTGTAATTTCTTCTGCCTTTCTTCATGTTCAAATTGTAATTTCTTCTGCCTTTCTTCATGTTCAAATTGTAATTTCTTCTGCCTTTCTTCATGTTCAAATTGTAATTTCTTCTGCATTTTTCTATGTTAAAATTGTAATTTCTTCTGCATTTTTCTATGTTAAAATTGTAATTTCTTCTGCATTTCTTCATGTTAAAATTGTAATTTCTTCTGCCTTTCTTCATGTTCAAATTGTAATTTCTTCTGCATTTTTCTATGTTAAATTTGTAATTTCTTCTGCCTTTCTTCATGTTCAAATTGTAATTTCTTCTGCCTTTCTTCATGTTAAAAATGTAATTTCTACTGCCTTTCTTCATGTTCAAATTGTAATTTCTTCTGCATTTCTTCATGTTCAAATTGTAATTTCTTCTGCATTTTTCTATGTTAAAATTGTAATTTCTTCTGCATTTCTTCATGTTAAAATTGTAATTTCTTCTGCCTTTCTTCATGTTCAAATTGTAATTTCTTCTGCCTTTCTTCATGTTCAAATTGTAATTTCTTCTGCATTTTTCTATGTTAAAATTGTAATTTCTTCTGCATTTTTCTATGTTAAAATTGTAATTTCTTCTGCATTTCTTCATGTTAAAATTGTAATTTCTTCTGCCTTTCTTCATGTTCAAATTGTAATTTCTTCTGCATTTTTCTATGTTAAATTTGTAATTTCTTCTGCCTTTCTTCATGTTCAAATTGTAATTTCTTCTGCCTTTCTTCATGTTAAAAATGTAATTTCTACTGCCTTTCTTCATGTTCAAATTGTAATTTCTTCTGCATTTCTTCATGTTCAAATTGTAATTTCTTCTGCATTTTTCTATGTTAAAATTGTAATTTCTTCTGCCTTTCTTCATGTTCAAATTGTAATTTCTTCTGCCTTTCTTCATGTTCAAATTGTAATTTCTTCTGCCTTTCTTCATGTTCAAATTGTAATTTCTTCTGCATTTTTCTATGTTAAAATTGTAATTTCTTCTGCATTTTTCTATGTTAAAATTGTAATTTCTTCTGCCTTTCTTCATGTTAAAATTGTAATTTCTTCTGCCTTTCTTCATGTTCAAATTGTAATTTCTTCTGCATTTTTCTATGTTAAATTTGTAATTTCTTCTGCCTTTCTTCATGTTCAAATTGTAATTTCTTCTGCCTTTCTTCATGTTAAAAATGTAATTTCTACTGCCTTTCTTCATGTTCAAATTGTAATTTCTTCTGCCTTTCTTCATGTTCAAATTGTAATTTCTTCTGCCTTTCTTCATGTTCAAATTGTAATTTCTTCTGCATTTTTCTATGTTAAAATTGTAATTTCTTCTGCATTTTTCTATGTTAAAATTGTAATTTCTTCTGCATTTCTTCATGTTAAAATTGTAATTTCTTCTGCCTTTCTTCATGTTCAAATTGTAATTTCTTCTGCATTTTTCTATGTTAAATTTGTAATTTCTTCTGCCTTTCTTCATGTTCAAATTGTAATTTCTTCTGCCTTTCTTCATGTTAAAAATGTAATTTCTACTGCCTTTCTTCATGTTAAAATTGTAATTTCTTCTGCCTTTCTTCATGTTCAAATTGTAATTTCTTCTGCATTTTTCTATGTTAAAATTGTAATTTCTTCTGCCTTTCTTCATGTTCAAATTGTAATTTCTTCTGCATTTTTCTATGTTAAAAATGTAATTTCTACTGCCTTTCTTCATGTTCAAATTGTAATTTCTTCTGCCTTTCTTCATGTTCAAATTGTAATTTCTTCTGCCTTTCTTCATGTTCAAATTGTAATTTCTTCTGCATTTTTCTATGTTAAAATTGTAATTTCTTCTGCCTTTCTTCATGTTCAAATTGTAATTTCTTCTGCATTTTTCTATGTTAAAATTGTAATTTCTTCTGCCTTTCTTCATGTTCAAATTGTAATTTCTTCTGCCTTTCTTCATGTTCAAATTGTAATTTCTTCTGCATTTTTCTATGTTAAAATTGTAATTTCTTCTGCCTTTCTTCATGTTCAAATTGTAATTTCTTCTGCATTTTTCTATGTTAAAATTGTAATTTCTTCTGCATTTTTCTATGTTCAAATTGTAATTTCTTCTGCCTTTCTTCATGTTCAAATTGTTATTTCTTCTGCCTTTCTTCATGTTCAAATTGTAATTTCTTCTGCATTTTTCTATGTTAAAAATGTAATTTCTACTGCCTTTCTTCATGTTCAAATTGTAATTTCTTCTGCCTTTCTTCATGTTAAAATTGTAATTTCTTCTGCCTTTCTTCATGTTCAAATTGTAATTTCTTCTGCATTTTTCTATGTTAAAATTGTAATTTCTTCTGCCTTTCTTCATGTTCAAATTGTAATTTCTTCTGCCTTTCTTCATGTTCAAATTGTAATTTCTTCTGCATTTTTCTATGTTAAAATTGTAATTTCTTCTGCCTTTCTTCATGTTCAAATTGTAATTTCTTCTGCATTTTTCTATGTTAAAAATGTAATTTCTACTGCCTTTCTTCATGTTCAAATTGTAATTTCTTCTGCCTTTCTTCATGTTCAAATTGTAATTTCTTCTGCCTTTCTTCATGTTCAAATTGTAATTTCTTCTGCATTTTTCTATGTTAAAATTGTAATTTCTTCTGCCTTTCTTCATGTTCAAATTGTAATTTCTTCTGCCTTTCTTCATGTTCAAATTGTAATTTCTTCTGCCTTTCTTCATGTTCAAATTGTAATTTCTTCTGCCTTTCTTCATGTTCAAATTGTAATTTCTTCTGCCTTTCTTCATGTTCAAATTGTAATTTCTTCTGCCTTTCTTCATGTTCAAATTGTAATTTCTTCTGCATTTTTCTATGTTAAAATTGTAATTTCTTCTGCCTTTCTTCATGTTCAAATTGTAATTTCTTCTGCATTTTTCTATGTTAAAATTGTAATTTCTTCTGCCTTTCTTCATGTTCAAATTGTAATTTCTTCTGCCTTTCTTCATGTTCAAATTGTAATTTCTTCTGCCTTTCTTCATGTTAAAATTGTAATTTCTTCTGCCTTTCTTCATATTCAAATTGTAATTTCTTCTGCCTTTCTTCATGTTCAAATTGTAATTTCTTCTGCCTTTCTTCATGTTCAAATTGTAATTTCTTCTGCATTTTTCTATGTTAAAATTGTAATTTCTTCTGCCTTTCTTCATGTTCAAATTGTAATTTCTTCTGCCTTTCTTCATGTTCAAATTGTAATTTCTTCTGCATTTTTCTATGTTAAAATTGTAATTTCTTCTGCCTTTCTTCATGTTCAAATTGTAATTTCTTCTGCATTTTTCTATGTTAAAAATGTAATTTCTACTGCCTTTCTTCATGTTCAAATTGTAATTTCTTCTGCCTTTCTTCATGTTAAAAATGTAATTTCTACTGCCTTTCTTCATGTTCAAATTGTAATTTCTTCTGCATTTCTTCATGTTCAAATTGTAATTTCTTCTGCATTTTTCTATGTTAAAATTGTAATTTCTTCTGCATTTCTTCATGTTAAAATTGTAATTTCTTCTGCCTTTCTTCATGTTCAAATTGTAATTTCTTCTGCCTTTCTTCATGTTCAAATTGTAATTTCTTCTGCATTTTTCTATGTTAAAATTGTAATTTCTTCTGCATTTTTCTATGTTAAAATTGTAATTTCTTCTGCATTTCTTCATGTTAAAATTGTAATTTCTTCTGCCTTTCTTCATGTTCAAATTGTAATTTCTTCTGCATTTTTCTATGTTAAATTTGTAATTTCTTCTGCCTTTCTTCATGTTCAAATTGTAATTTCTTCTGCCTTTCTTCATGTTAAAAATGTAATTTCTACTGCCTTTCTTCATGTTCAAATTGTAATTTCTTCTGCATTTCTTCATGTTCAAATTGTAATTTCTTCTGCATTTTTCTATGTTAAAATTGTAATTTCTTCTGCCTTTCTTCATGTTCAAATTGTAATTTCTTCTGCCTTTCTTCATGTTCAAATTGTAATTTCTTCTGCCTTTCTTCATGTTCAAATTGTAATTTCTTCTGCATTTTTCTATGTTAAAATTGTAATTTCTTCTGCATTTTTCTATGTTAAAATTGTAATTTCTTCTGCATTTCTTCATGTTAAAATTGTAATTTCTTCTGCCTTTCTTCATGTTCAAATTGTAATTTCTTCTGCATTTTTCTATGTTAAATTTGTAATTTCTTCTGCCTTTCTTCATGTTCAAATTGTAATTTCTTCTGCCTTTCTTCATGTTAAAAATGTAATTTCTACTGCCTTTCTTCATGTTCAAATTGTAATTTCTTCTGCCTTTCTTCATGTTCAAATTGTAATTTCTTCTGCCTTTCTTCATGTTCAAATTGTAATTTCTTCTGCATTTTTCTATGTTAAAATTGTAATTTCTTCTGCATTTTTCTATGTTAAAATTGTAATTTCTTCTGCATTTCTTCATGTTAAAATTGTAATTTCTTCTGCCTTTCTTCATGTTCAAATTGTAATTTCTTCTGCATTTTTCTATGTTAAATTTGTAATTTCTTCTGCCTTTCTTCATGTTCAAATTGTAATTTCTTCTGCCTTTCTTCATGTTAAAAATGTAATTTCTACTGCCTTTCTTCATGTTCAAATTGTAATTTCTTCTGCCTTTCTTCATGTTCAAATTGTAATTTCTTCTGCATTTTTCTATGTTAAAATTGTAATTTCTTCTGCCTTTCTTCATGTTCAAATTGTAATTTCTTCTGCATTTTTCTATGTTAAAAATGTAATTTCTACTGCCTTTCTTCATGTTCAAATTGTAATTTCTTCTGCCTTTCTTCATGTTCAAATTGTAATTTCTTCTGCCTTTCTTCATGTTCAAATTGTAATTTCTTCTGCATTTTTCTATGTTAAAATTGTAATTTCTTCTGCCTTTCTTCATGTTCAAATTGTAATTTCTTCTGCATTTTTCTATGTTAAAATTGTAATTTCTTCTGCCTTTCTTCATGTTCAAATTGTAATTTCTTCTGCCTTTCTTCATGTTCAAATTGTAATTTCTTCTGCATTTTTCTATGTTAAAATTGTAATTTCTTCTGCCTTTCTTCATGTTCAAATTGTAATTTCTTCTGCATTTTTCTATGTTAAAATTGTAATTTCTTCTGCATTTTTCTATGTTCAAATTGTAATTTCTTCTGCCTTTCTTCATGTTCAAATTGTAATTTCTTCTGCCTTTCTTCATGTTCAAATTGTAATTTCTTCTGCATTTTTCTATGTTAAAAATGTAATTTCTACTGCCTTTCTTCATGTTCAAATTGTAATTTCTTCTGCCTTTCTTCATGTTCAAATTGTAATTTCTTCTGCCTTTCTTCATGTTCAAATTGTAATTTCTTCTGCATTTTTCTATGTTAAAATTGTAATTTCTTCTGCCTTTCTTCATGTTCAAATTGTAATTTCTTCTGCCTTTCTTCATGTTCAAATTGTAATTTCTTCTGCATTTTTCTATGTTAAAATTGTAATTTCTTCTGCCTTTCTTCATGTTCAAATTGTAATTTCTTCTGCATTTTTCTATGTTAAAAATGTAATTTCTACTGCCTTTCTTCATGTTCAAATTGTAATTTCTTCTGCCTTTCTTCATGTTCAAATTGTAATTTCTTCTGCCTTTCTTCATGTTCAAATTGTAATTTCTTCTGCATTTTTCTATGTTAAAATTGTAATTTCTTCTGCCTTTCTTCATGTTCAAATTGTAATTTCTTCTGCCTTTCTTCATGTTCAAATTGTAATTTCTTCTGCCTTTCTTCATGTTCAAATTGTAATTTCTTCTGCCTTTCTTCATGTTCAAATTGTAATTTCTTCTGCCTTTCTTCATGTTCAAATTGTAATTTCTTCTGCCTTTCTTCATGTTCAAATTGTAATTTCTTCTGCATTTTTCTATGTTAAAATTGTAATTTCTTCTGCCTTTCTTCATGTTCAAATTGTAATTTCTTCTGCATTTTTCTATGTTAAAATTGTAATTTCTTCTGCCTTTCTTCATGTTCAAATTGTAATTTCTTCTGCCTTTCTTCATGTTCAAATTGTAATTTCTTCTGCCTTTCTTCATGTTAAAATTGTAATTTCTTCTGCCTTTCTTCATATTCAAATTGTAATTTCTTCTGCCTTTCTTCATGTTCAAATTGTAATTTCTTCTGCCTTTCTTCATGTTCAAATTGTAATTTCTTCTGCATTTTTCTATGTTAAAATTGTAATTTCTTCTGCCTTTCTTCATGTTCAAATTGTAATTTCTTCTGCCTTTCTTCATGTTCAAATTGTAATTTCTTCTGCATTTTTCTATGTTAAAATTGTAATTTCTTCTGCCTTTCTTCATGTTCAAATTGTAATTTCTTCTGCATTTTTCTATGTTAAAAATGTAATTTCTACTGCCTTTCTTCATGTTCAAATTGTAATTTCTTCTGCCTTTCTTCATGTTCAAATTGTAATTTCTTCTGCCTTTCTTCATGTTCAAATTGTAATTTCTTCTGCATTTTTCTATGTTAAAATTGTAATTTCTTCTGCCTTTCTTCATGTTAAAATTGTAATTTCTTCTGCCTTTCTTCATGTTCAAATTGTAATTTCTTCTGCATTTTTCTATGTTAAAATTGTAATTTCTTCTGCATTTTTCTATGTTAAAATTGTAATTTCTTCTGCCTTTCTTCATGTTCAAATTGTAATTTCTTCTGCATTTTTCTATGTTAAAATTGTAATTTCTTCTGCCTTTCTTCATGTTCAAATTGTAATTTCTTCTGCATTTTTCTATGTTAAAATTGTAATTTCTTCTGCCTTTCTTCATGTTAAAATTGTAATTTCTTCTGCATTTTTCTATGTTAAAATTGTAATTTCATCTGCCTTTCTTCATGTTCAAATTGTAATTTCTTCTGCATTTTTCTATGTTCAAATTGTAATTTCTTCTGCCTTTCTTCATGTTCAAATTGTAATTTCTTCTGCATTTTTCTATGTTAAAATTGTAATTTCTTCTGCCTTTCTTCATGTTAAAATTGTAATTTCTTCTGCCTTTCTTCATGTTCAAATTGTAATTTCTTCTGCATTTTTCTATGTTCAAATTGTAATTTCTTCTGCCTTTCTTCATGTTAAAATTGTAATTTCTTCTGCCTTTCTTCATGTTCAAATTGTAATTTCTTCTGCATTTTTCTATGTTAAAATTGTAATTTCTTCTGCCTTTCTTCATGTTAAAATTGTAATTTCTTCTGCCTTTCTTCATGTTCAAATTGTAATTTCTTCTGCATTTTTCTATGTTAAAATTGTAATTTCTTCTGCATTTTTCTATGTTAAAATTGTAATTTCTTCTGCCTTTCTTCATGTTAAAATTGTAATTTCTTCTGCATTTTTCTATGTTAAAATTGTAATTTCTTCTGCCTTTCTTCATGTTCAAATTGTAATTTCTTCTGCATTTTTCTATGTTAAAATTGTAATTTCTTCTGCCTTTCTTCATGTTCAAATTGTAATTTCTTCTGCATTTTTCTATGTTCAAATTGTAATTTCTTCTGCCTTTCTTCATGTTCAAATTGTAATTTCTTCTGCATTTTTCTATGTTCAAATTGTAATTTCTTCTGCCTTTCTTCATGTTCAAATTGTAATTTCTTCTGCATTTTTCTATGTTAAAATTGTAATTTCTTCTGCCTTTCTTCATGTTAAAATTGTAATTTCTTCTGCCTTTCTTCATGTTCAAATTGTAATTTCTTCTGCATTTTTCTATGTTAAAATTGTAATTTCTTCTGCCTTTCTTCATGTTCAAATTGTAATTTCTTCTGCCTTTCTTCATGTTCAAATTGTAATTTCTTCTGCCTTTCTTCATGTTAAAATTGTAATTTCTTCTGCCTTTCTTCATGTTCAAATTGTAATTTCTTCTGCCTTTCTTCATGTTCAAATTGTAATTTCTTCTGCATTTTTCTATGTTCAAATTGTAATTTCTTCTGCCTTTCTTCATGTTCAAATTGTAATTTCTTCTGCCTTTCTTCATGTTCAAATTGTAATTTCTTCTGCATTTTTCTATGTTAAAATTGTAATTTCTTCTGCCTTTCTTCATGTTCAAATTGTAATTTCTTCTGCATTTTTCTATGTTAAAATTGTAATTTCTTCTGCATTTTTCTATGTTAAAATTGTAATTTCTTCTGCATTTCTTCATGTTAAAATTGTAATTTCTTCTGCCTTTCTTCATGTTCAAATTGTAATTTCTTCTGCATTTTTCTATGTTAAATTTGTAATTTCTTCTGCCTTTCTTCATGTTCAAATTGTAATTTCTTCTGCCTTTCTTCATGTTAAAAATGTAATTTCTTCTGCATTTCTTCATGTTCAAATTGTAATTTCTTCTGCATTTTTCTATGTTAAAATTGTAATTTCTTCTGCCTTTCTTCATGTTAAAATTGTAATTTCTTCTGCCTTTCTTCATGTTCAAATTGTAATTTCTTCTGCCTTTCTTCATGTTCAAATTGTAATTTCTTCTGCATTTCTTCATGTTCAAATTGTAATTTCTTCTGCCTTTCTTCATGTTCAAATTGTAATTTCTTCTGCCTTTCTTCATGTTCAAATTGTAATTTCTTCTGCATTTCTTCATGTTCAAATTGTAATTTCTTCTGCCTTTCTTCATGTTCAAATTGTAATTTCTTCTGCATTTCTTCATGTTCAAATTGTAATTTCTTCTGCCTTTCTTCATGTTCAAATTGTAATTTCTTCTGCATTTCTTCATGTTCAAATTGTAATTTCTTCTGCCTTTCTTCATGTTCAAATTGTAATTTCTTCTGCATTTCTTCATGTTCAAATTGTAATTTCTTCTGCATTTTTCTATGTTAAAATTGTAATTTCTTCTGCCTTTCTTCATGTTCAAATTGTAATTTCTTCTGCCTTTCTTCATGTTCAAATTGTAATTTCTTCTGCCTTTCTTCATGTTCAAATTGTAATTTCTTCTGCATTTTTCTATGTTCAAATTGTAATTTCTTCTGCATTTCTTCATGTTAAAATTGTAATTTCTTCTGCCTTTCTTCATGTTCAAATTGTAATTTCGTCTGCATTTCTTCATGTTCAAATTGTAATTACTTCTGCATTTTTCTATGTTAAAATTGTAATTTCTTCTGCCTTTCTTCATGTTAAAATTGTAATTTCTTCTGCCTTTCTTCATGTTCAAATTGTAATTTCTTCTGCCTTTCTTCATGTTCAAATTGTAATTTCTTCTGCATTTTTCTATGTTAAAATTGTAATTTCTTCTGCATTTCTTCATGTTAAAATTGTAATTTCTTCTGCCTTTCTTCATGTTCAAATTGTAATTTCTTCTGCCTTTCTTCATGTTCAAATTGTAATTTCTTCTGCCTTTCTTCATGTTCAAATTGTAATTTCTTCTGCATTTTTCTATGTTAAAATTGTAATTTCTTCTGCATTTCTTCATGTTAAAATTGTAATTTCTTCTGCCTTTCTTCATGTTCAAATTGTAATTTCTTCTGCATTTTTCTATGTTAAATTTGTAATTTCTTCTGCCTTTCTTCATGTTCAAATTGTAATTTCTTCTGCCTTTCTTCATGTTAAAAATGTAATTTCTACTGCCTTTCTTCATGTTCAAATTGTAATTTCTTCTGCCTTTCTTCATGTTCAAATTGTAATTTCTTCTGCCTTTCTTCATGTTCAAATTGTAATTTCTTCTGCCTTTCTTCATGTTCAAATTGTAATTTCTTCTGCCTTTCTTCATGTTCAAATTGTAATTTCTTCTGCATTTCTTCATGTTCAAATTGTAATTTCTTCTGCCTTTCTTGCTGTTCAAATTGTAATTTCTTCTGCATTTTTCTATGTTAAAATTGTAATTTCTTCTGCATTTTTCTATGTTAAAATTGTAATTTCTTCTGCATTTCTTCATGTTAAAATTGTAATTTCTTCTGCCTTTCTTCATGTTCAAATTGTAATTTCTTCTGCATTTTTCTATGTTAAATTTGTAATTTCTTCTGCCTTTCTTCATGTTCAAATTGTAATTTCTTCTGCCTTTCTTCATGTTAAAAATGTAATTTCTACTGCCTTTCTTCATGTTCAAATTGTAATTTCTTCTGCCTTTCTTCATGTTCAAATTGTAATTTCTTCTGCCTTTCTTCATGTTCAAATTGTAATTTCTTCTGCATTTTTCTATGTTAAAATTGTAATTTCTTCTGCATTTTTCTATGTTAAAATTGTAATTTCTTCTGCATTTCTTCATGTTAAAATTGTAATTTCTTCTGCCTTTCTTCATGTTCAAATTGTAATTTCTTCTGCATTTTTCTATGTTAAATTTGTAATTTCTTCTGCCTTTCTTCATGTTTAAATTGTAATTTCTTCTGCCTTTCTTCATGTTAAAAATGTAATTTCTACTGCCTTTCTTCATGTTCAAATTGTAATTTCTTCTGCCTTTCTTCATGTTCAAATTGTAATTTCTTCTGCATTTTTCTATGTTAAAATTGTAATTTCTTCTGCCTTTCTTCATGTTCAAATTGTAATTTCTTCTGCATTTTTCTATGTTAAAAATGTAATTTCTACTGCCTTTCTTCATGTTCAAATTGTAATTTCTTCTGCCTTTCTTCATGTTCAAATTGTAATTTCTTCTGCCTTTCTTCATGTTCAAATTGTAATTTCTTCTGCATTTTTCTATGTTAAAATTGTAATTTCTTCTGCCTTTCTTCATGTTCAAATTGTAATTTCTTCTGCATTTTTCTATGTTAAAATTGTAATTTCTTCTGCCTTTCTTCATGTTCAAATTGTAATTTCTTCTGCCTTTCTTCATGTTCAAATTGTAATTTCTTCTGCATTTTTCTATGTTAAAATTGTAATTTCTTCTGCCTTTCTTCATGTTCAAATTGTAATTTCTTCTGCATTTTTCTATGTTAAAATTGTAATTTCTTCTGCATTTTTCTATGTTCAAATTGTAATTTCTTCTGCCTTTCTTCATGTTCAAATTGTAATTTCTTCTGCCTTTCTTCATGTTCAAATTGTAATTTCTTCTGCATTTTTCTATGTTAAAAATGTAATTTCTATTGCCTTTCTTCATGTTCAAATTGTAATTTCTTCTGCCTTTCTTCATGTTACAAATTGTAATTTCTTCTGCCTTTCTTCATGTTCAAATTGTAATTTCTTCTGCATTTTTCTATGTTAAAATTGTAATTTCTTCTGCCTTTCTTCATGTTCAAATTGTAATTTCTTCTGCATTTTTCTATGTTAAAATTGTAATTTCTTCTGCCTTTCTTCATGTTCAAATTGTAATTTCTTCTGCATTTTTCTATGTTAAAATTGTAATTTCTTCTGCCTTTCTTCATGTTCAAATTGTAATTTCTTCTGCATTTTTCTATGTTAAAAATGTAATTTCTACTGCCTTTCTTCATGTTCAAATTGTAATTTCTTCTGCCTTTCTTCATGTTCAAATTGTAATTTCTTCTGCCTTTCTTCATGTTCAAATTGTAATTTCTTCTGCATTTTTCTATGTTAAAATTGTAATTTCTTCTGCATTTTTCTATGTTAAAATTGTAATTTCTTCTGCATTTCTTCATGTTAAAATTGTAATTTCTTCTGCCTTTCTTCATGTTCAAATTGTAATTTCTTCTGCATTTTTCTATGTTAAATTTGTAATTTCTTCTGCCTTTCTTCATGTTTAAATTGTAATTTCTTCTGCCTTTCTTCATGTTAAAAATGTAATTTCTACTGCCTTTCTTCATGTTCAAATTGTAATTTCTTCTGCCTTTCTTCATGTTCAAATTGTAATTTCTTCTGCATTTTTCTATGTTAAAATTGTAATTTCTTCTGCCTTTCTTCATGTTCAAATTGTAATTTCTTCTGCATTTTTCTATGTTAAAAATGTAATTTCTACTGCCTTTCTTCATGTTCAAATTGTAATTTCTTCTGCCTTTCTTCATGTTCAAATTGTAATTTCTTCTGCCTTTCTTCATGTTCAAATTGTAATTTCTTCTGCATTTTTCTATGTTAAAATTGTAATTTCTTCTGCCTTTCTTCATGTTCAAATTGTAATTTCTTCTGCCTTTCTTCATGTTCAAATTGTAATTTCTTCTGCATTTTTCTATGTTAAAAATTGTAATTTCTTCTGCCTTTCTTCATGTTCAAATTGTAATTTCTTCTGCATTTTTCTATGTTAAAATTGTAATTTCTTCTGCATTTTTCTATGTTCAAATTGTAATTTCTTCTGCCTTTCTTCATGTTCAAATTGTAATTTCTTCTGCATTTTTCTATGTTAAAAATGTAATTTCTACTGCCTTTCTTCATGTTCAAATTGTAATTTCTTCTGCCTTTCTTCATGTTCAAATTGTAATTTCTTCTGCCTTTCTTCATGTTCAAATTGTAATTTCTTCTGCATTTTTCTATGTTAAAATTGTAATTTCTTCTGCCTTTCTTCATGTTCAAATTGTAATTTCTTCTGCCTTTCTTCATGTTCAAATTGTAATTTCTTCTGCATTTTTCTATGTTAAAATTGTAATTTCTTCTGCCTTTCTTCATGTTCAAATTGTAATTTCTTCTGCATTTTTCTATGTTAAAATTGTAATTTCTTCTGCATTTTTCTATGTTCAAATTGTAATTTCTTCTGCCTTTCTTCATGTTCAAATTGTAATTTCTTCTGCCTTTCTTCATGTTCAAATTGTAATTTCTTCTGCATTTTTCTATGTTAAAAATGTAATTTCTACTGCCTTTCTTCATGTTCAAATTGTAATTTCTTCTGCCTTTCTTCATGTTCAAATTGTAATTTCTTCTGCCTTTCTTCATGTTCAAATTGTAATTTCTTCTGCATTTTTCTATGTTAAAATTGTAATTTCTTCTGCCTTTCTTCATGTTAAAAATGTAATTTCTACTGCCTTTCTTCATGTTCAAATTGTAATTTCTTCTGCCTTTCTTCATGTTCAAATTGTAATTTCTTCTGCATTTTTCTATGTTAAAATTGTAATTTCTTCTGCCTTTCTTCATGTTCAAATTGTAATTTCTTCTGCATTTTTCTATGTTAAAAATGTAATTTCTACTGCCTTTCTTCATGTTCAAATTGTAATTTCTTCTGCCTTTCTTCATGTTCAAATTGTAATTTCTTCTGCCTTTCTTCATGTTCAAATTGTAATTTCTTCTGCATTTTTCTATGTTAAAATTGTAATTTCTTCTGCCTTTCTTCATGTTCAAATTGTAATTTCTTCTGCCTTTCTTCATGTTCAAATTGTAATTTCTTCTGCATTTTTCTATGTTAAAATTGTAATTTCTTCTGCCTTTCTTCATGTTAAAAATGTAATTTCTACTGCCTTTCTTCATGTTCAAATTGTAATTTCTTCTGCCTTTCTTCATGTTCAAATTGTAATTTCTTCTGCATTTTTCTATGTTAAAATTGTAATTTCTTCTGCCTTTCTTCATGTTCAAATTGTAATTTCTTCTGCATTTTTCTATGTTAAAAATGTAATTTCTACTGCCTTTCTTCATGTTCAAATTGTAATTTCTTCTGCCTTTCTTCATGTTCAAATTGTAATTTCTTCTGCCTTTCTTCATGTTCAAATTGTAATTTCTTCTGCATTTTTCTATGTTAAAATTGTAATTTCTTCTGCCTTTCTTCATGTTCAAATTGTAATTTCTTCTGCCTTTCTTCATGTTCAAATTGTAATTTCTTCTGCATTTTTCTATGTTAAAATTGTAATTTCTTCTGCCTTTCTTCATGTTCAAATTGTAATTTCTTCTGCATTTTTCTATGTTAAAATTGTAATTTCTTCTGCATTTTTCTATGTTCAAATTGTAATTTCTTCTGCCTTTCTTCATGTTCAAATTGTAATTTCTTCTGCCTTTCTTCATGTTCAAATTGTAATTTCTTCTGCATTTTTCTATGTTAAAAATGTAATTTCTACTGCCTTTCTTCATGTTCAAATTGTAATTTCTTCTGCCTTTCTTCATGTTCAAATTGTAATTTCTTCTGCCTTTCTTCATGTTCAAATTGTAATTTCTTCTGCATTTTTCTATGTTAAAATTGTAATTTCTTCTGCCTTTCTTCATGTTAAAAATGTAATTTCTACTGCCTTTCTTCATGTTCAAATTGTAATTTCTTCTGCCTTTCTTCATGTTCAAATTGTAATTTCTTCTGCATTTTTCTATGTTAAAATTGTAATTTCTTCTGCCTTTCTTCATGTTCAAATTGTAATTTCTTCTGCATTTTTCTATGTTAAAAATGTAATTTCTACTGCCTTTCTTCATGTTCAAATTGTAATTTCTTCTGCCTTTCTTCATGTTCAAATTGTAATTTCTTCTGCCTTTCTTCATGTTCAAATTGTAATTTCTTCTGCATTTTTCTATGTTAAAATTGTAATTTCTTCTGCCTTTCTTCATGTTCAAATTGTAATTTCTTCTGCCTTTCTTCATGTTCAAATTGTAATTTCTTCTGCATTTTTCTATGTTAAAATTGTAATTTCTTCTGCCTTTCTTCATGTTCAAATTGTAATTTCTTCTGCATTTTTCTATGTTAAAATTGTAATTTCTTCTGCATTTTTCTATGTTAAAATTGTAATTTCTTCTGCCTTTCTTCATGTTCAAATTGTAATTTCTTCTGCATTTTTCTATGTTAAAAATGTAATTTCTACTGCCTTTCTTCATGTTCAAATTGTAATTTCTTCTGCCTTTCTTCATGTTCAAATTGTAATTTCTTCTGCCTTTCTTCATGTTCAAATTGTAATTTCTTCTGCATTTTTCTATGTTAAAATTGTAATTTCTTCTGCCTTTCTTCATGTTCAAATTGTAATTTCTTCTGCCTTTCTTCATGTTCAAATTGTAATTTCTTCTGCATTTTTCTATGTTAAAATTGTAATTTCTTCTGCCTTTCTTCATGTTCAAATTGTAATTTCTTCTGCATTTTTCTATGTTAAAATTGTAATTTCTTCTGCATTTTTCTATGTTCAAATTGTAATTTCTTCTGCCTTTCTTCATGTTCAAATTGTAATTTCTTCTGCCTTTCTTCATGTTCAAATTGTAATTTCTTCTGCATTTTTCTATGTTAAAAATGTAATTTCTACTGCCTTTCTTCATGTTCAAATTGTAATTTCTTCTGCCTTTCTTCATGTTCAAATTGTAATTTCTTCTGCCTTTCTTCATGTTCAAATTGTAATTTCTTCTGCATTTTTCTATGTTAAAATTGTAATTTCTTCTGCCTTTCTTCATGTTCAAATTGTAATTTCTTCTGCCTTTCTTCATGTTCAAATTGTAATTTCTTCTGCATTTTTCTATGTTAAAATTGTAATTTCTTCTGCCTTTCTTCATGTTCAAATTGTAATTTCTTCTGCATTTTTCTATGTTAAAAATGTAATTTCTACTGCCTTTCTTCATGTTCAAATTGTAATTTCTTCTGCCTTTCTTCATGTTCAAATTGTAATTTCTTCTGCCTTTCTTCATGTTCAAATTGTAATTTCTTCTGCATTTTTCTATGTTAAAATTGTAATTTCTTCTGCCTTTTTGTTCATGTTAAAATTGTAATTTCTTCTGCCTTTCTTCATGTTCAAATTGTAATTTCTTCTGCATTTTTCTATGTTAAAATTGTAATTTCTTCTGCATTTTTCTATGTTAAAATTGTAATTTCTTCTGCCTTTCTTCATGTTCAAATTGTAATTTCTTCTGCATTTTTCTATGTTAAAATTGTAATTTCTTCTGCCTTTCTTCATGTTCAAATTGTAATTTCTTCTGCATTTTTCTATGTTAAAGTTGTAATTTCTTCTGCCTTTCTTCATGTTCAAATTGTAATTTCTTCTGCATTTTTCTATGTTAAAATTGTAATTTCTTCTGCCTTTCTTCATGTTCAAATTGTAATTTCTTCTGCCTTTCTTCATGTTCAAATTGTAATTTCTTCTGCCTTTCTTCATGTTCAAATTGTAATTTCTTCTGCATTTTTCTATGTTAAAATTGTAATTTCTTCTGCATTTTTCTATCTTAAAATTGTAATTTCTTCTGCCTTTCTTCATGTTCAAATTGTAATTTCTTCTGCATTTTTCTATGTTAAAATTGTAATTTCTTCTGCCTTTCTTCATGTTCAAATTGTAATTTCTTCTGCATTTTTCTATGTTAAAATTGTAATTTCTTCTGCCTTTCTTCATGTTAAAATTGTAATTTCTTCTGCATTTTTCTATGTTAAAATTGTAATTTCTTCTGCCTTTCTTCATGTTCAAATTGTAATTTCTTCTGCATTTTTCTATGTTAAAATTGTAATTTCTTCTGCCTTTCTTCATGTTCAAATTGTAATTTCTTCTGCATTTTTCTATGTTAAAATTGTAATTTCTTCTGCCTTTCTTCATGTTCAAATTGTAATTTCTTCTGCCTTTCTTCATGTTCAAATTGTAATTTCTTCTGCCTTTCTTCATGTTCAAATTGTAATTTCTTCTGCATTTTTCTATGTTAAAATTGTAATTTCTTCTGCATTTTTCTATGTTAAAATTGTAATTTCTTCTGCCTTTCTTCATGTTCAAATTGTAATTTCTTCTGCATTTTTCTATGTTAAAATTGTAATTTCTTCTGCCTTTCTTCATGTTCAAATTGTAATTTCTTCTGCATTTTTCTATGTTAAAATTGTAATTTCTTCTGCCTTTCTTCATGTTCAAATTGTAATTTCTTCTGCATTTTTCTATGTTAAAATTGTAATTTCTTCTGCCTTTCTTCATGTTCAAATTGTAATTTCTTCTGCATTTTTCTATGTTAAAATTGTAATTTCTTCTGCCTTTCTTCATGTTCAAATTGTAATTTCTTCTGCATTTTTCTATGTTAAAATTGTAATTTCTTCTGCATTTTTCTATGTTAAAATTGTAATTTCTTCTGCCTTTCTTCATGTTCAAATTGTAATTTCTTCTGCATTTTTCTATGTTAAAATTGTAATTTCTTCT
>NW_027633420.1:7500-35000 GCF_053919585.1 Euprymna scolopes
GGGAATATATTTCAATTTAAAGTATGAAATTCCCGCTAATATTACACTTATTTCTTTTCTCTTTGCAATTTTCTAAACGAATATCTTGTATGGTTTTGTACTCCCTTTACTCCGACCCTATTTTACATTAATTGACCCGTCAAGTTTTCACTATTTTTATATTAACACGTTTTACTGAAAGAATTTGTACAAGCTATGAAAATTTCACTGTAAAATTTACACATTTCTTTAAATAAGATTTAAGTATTAACAATTTAAACAAAGAACAAGATTCTATTTTAAAACGGTACACATGTCTACAATGTGAATTGTGACAATTTTGTATGTAAAAATTTCCGGTGTGTCAGTTGAGTGTGAATAAGCAGTGATGACTAGGGTTATGACAGCAGCATATTCTTTTCATTGTTTTGACTCTCGAGTATATATCCGACACAGTTAATCAACCGAGAACCACATTACTCTACATAAAAAACATATAAGATATCAATGGATATATAACTGAGAATCAAATCAAGGAAAAGAATATGCTGTTGTCATAGCCCTAGTCATGATTAATTAAATTATGTAACTAAAATTTTATTAAATCTTAAACCTTTTTTTTTGTTTTTTCAGCACAATGAATGATCCTCTGTTCGGTCAAGATGATGACATCAGTATCTTGCTTGGTGAAGATGATGTTAACGGTACATCTCCACAACTGATTCCTCACTTCAACTTGACTGCTTCCAGGCATCAGTTGCCAACAACAAGTGGAATTACATCGATGATGGCATTAAGTAATGCATATGAGGAATTAAAAAAAAAATTTAATGACCTCAACCTCAGGCATCAATCATTGTTAACATTATGTCGTAAAAAACATATATATGATATTCCTGGTGAACTTTCACCATCAGGTTCTCATTCACTTGATGAGAAACCCAGTATTGTACAAATCAGTCGAAGGGATGAAATAGAAAAACTTCACTGTGCTATTCATCGACTGAATCATGAACTCTCAGAAGAAAAATCCAAAAACAAAAAACTCAAAGTGAAAATTGAAGAAATGTCCCATAACATTGGGGAAGGTAACGTATCTTTATTTATTTCTTTTTTAAAGGACGTCCGGGATTTTGGATGGAATAACGTTGGTGACGGTAACGTATCTTTAATTCTTTTCTTTTTAACTGATGTCCATGTGAACTGCAGATAATCAGCCGAGAACCCCTACCTATTGCTTTCTCTCTATCTCTCCAAAAGTGAAACAAATGCTGTGTCACATAGCAGCAGATAAAGATGGACACTACAGCAAATAAAAGGAAGGCTGCTGATTGGTCAATTTAAAAAAGACAGAAAAGAAATACTTTTAGTGGGAAAACATGCTAACTAGGTGAAAAAGTTTCTGAAAATCATTCCACATGTGGCAGACATCCATGACAGATGCATGAAACCACACATTTTTTTTCAGCGTCAATAGTGAGAATCCATGGCATATCAACCTGCATGCTACGGACCTATGTCATCCACATGAAGATGGCCAAAAAAGAGTGTCCATTATTCCCAAATATCTTATGTTGTGATTGCATCAAGACAGACAGAGTTTTTTTCTGTTTCAGTCTAGGTTATAGGGAAAGATTTCAGAATCGCCGTTGATGCTCCTGTTTGAGCTACAAAGAACTGTATTCAAAACCAACCCAGAACTAGTGCCCAGAGAGTAAAGGATTTATGAAAGGGAGTATAATAAATTGATAACTTGTCACCTTAGAATTAAGGAAATTTCACAATAAGAAAAAACTGATAATTAAATGGAAAAGTAAAAATAATATATAAAGAAAAAGAGAAAGTAGGGAAGGTAAACCAGGGAGGAAAAGAAAAAAAGAGAAAGTAGGCAAGCTGAACCAGGAAAAAAAAAAGAAAAAGTAGGGAAGTTGAACCAGAACAAAAAAAATAGGGAAAGTGAACCAGAACAAAAAAAGAGAAAAAGTAGGGAAGGTGAACCAGAACAAAAAAAGAGAAAAAGTAGGGAAGGTGAACCAGAACAAAAAAAGAGAAAAAGTAGGGAAGGTGAACCAGAACAAAAAAAGAGAAAAAGTAGGGAAGGTGAACCAGAACAAAAAAAGAGAAAAAATAGGGAAGGTGAACCAGAATAAAAAAAAGAGAAAAAGTAGGGAAGGTGAACCAGAATAAAAAAAAGAGAAAAAGTAGGGAAGGTGAACCAGAACAAAAAAAGAGAGAAAGTAGGGAAGGTGAACCAGAATAAAAAAAAGAGAGAAAGTAGGGAAGGTGAACCAGAACAAAAAAAAGAGAGAAAGTAGGGAAGGTGAACCAGAACAAAAAAAAGAGAGAAAGTAGGGAAGGTGAACCAGAACAAAAAAAAGAGAGAAAGTAGGGAAGGTGAACCAGAACAAAAAAAAGAGAGAAAGTAGGGAAGGTGAACCAGAACAAAAAAAAGAGAGAAAGTAGGGAAGGTGAACCAGAACAAAAAAAAGAGAGAAAGTAGGGAAGGTGAACCAGAACAAAAAAAAAGAGAGAAAGTAGGGAAGGTGAACCAGAACAAAAAAAAGAGAGAAAGTAGGGAAGGTGAACCAGAACAAAAAAAAGAGAGAAAGTAGGGAAGGTGAACCAGAACAAAAAAAAGAGAGAAAGTAGGGAAGGTGAACCAGAACAAAAAAAAGAGAGAAAGTAGGGAAGGTGAACCAGAACAAAAAAAAGAGAGAAAGTAGGGAAGGTGAACCAGAACAAAAAAAAAGAGAGAAAGTAGGGAAGGTGAACCAGAACAAAAAAAAGAGAGAAAGTAGGGAAGGTGAACCAGAACAAAAAAAAGAGAGAAAGTAGGGAAGGTGAACCAGAACAAAAAAAAAGAGAGAAAGTAGGGAAGGTGAACCAGAACAAAAAAAAGAGAGAAAGTAGGGAAGGTGAACCAGAACAAAAAAAAGAGAGAAAGTAGGGAAGGTGAACCAGAACAAAAAAAAGAGAGAAAGTAGGGAAGGTGAACCAGAACAAAAAAAAGAGAAAAAGTAGGGAAGGTGAACCAGAACAAAAAAAGAGAAAAAGTAGGGAAGGTGAACCAGAACAAAAAAAGAGAAAAAGTAGGGAAGGTGAACCAGAACAAAAAAAGAGAGAAAGTAGGGAAGGTGAACCAGAATAACAAAAGAGAGAAAGTAGGGAAGGTGAACCAAAATAACAAAAGAGAGAAAGTAGGGAAGGTGAACCAGAATAAAAAAAGAGAGAAAGTAGGGAAGGTGAACCAGAACAAAAAAAGAGAGAAAGTAGGGAAGGTGAACCAGAATAAAAAAAGAGAGAAAGTAGGGAAGGTGAACCAGAATAAAAAAAGAGAAAAAGTAGGGAAGGTGAACCAGAATAAAAAAAGAGAGAAAGTAGGGAAGGTGAACCAGAATAAAAAAGAGAAAAAGTAGGGAACGTGAACCAGAACAAAAAAAAGGAAGTAGGGAAGGTGAACCAGAACAAAAAAAAGGAAGTAGGGAAGGTGAACCAGAACAAAAAAAGAGAGAAAGTAGGGAAGGTGAACCAGAATAACAAAAGAGAGAAAGTAGGGAACGTGAACCAGAATAAAAAAAGAGAAAAAGTAGGGAACGTGAACCAGAACAAAAAAAAGGAAGTAGGGAAGGTGAACCAGAACAAAAAAAAGGAAGTATGGAAGGTGAACCAGAACAAAAAAAGAGAAAAAGTAGGGAAGGTGAACCAGAACCAAAAACAAAAAGGAAGTAGGGAAGGTGAACCAGAACAAAAAAAAGAAGTAGGGAAGGTGAACCAGAACAAAAAAAGAGAAAAAGTAGGGAAGGTGAACCAGAACAAAAAAAGGAAGCAGGGAAGGTGAACCAAAAAAAAAGGAAGTATGGAAGGTGAACCAGAATAAAAAAAGAGAAAAAGTAGGGAAGGTGAACCAGAACCAAAAGCAAAAAGGAAGTAGGGAAGCTGAACCAGAACAAAAAAAAAGGAAGTAGGGAAGGTGAACCAAAACAAAAAAAGGAAGTAGGGAAGGTGAACCAGAACAAAAAAGAAAATGTAGGCAAGGTGAACCAGAACAAAAAAAAAGAGAAAAAGTAGTGAAGGTGAACCAGAATAAAAAAAGAGAAAAAGTAGGGAAGGTGAACCAGAACCAAAAACAAAAAGGAAATAGGGAAGCTGAACCAGAACCAAAAAAAAGGAAGTAGGGAAGGTGAACCAGAACCAAAAAAAAAAGGAAGTAGGGAAGGTGAACCAGAACAAAAAAAGAGAAAAAGTAGGGAAGGTGAACCAGAACAAAAAAAGAGAAAAAGTAGTGAAGGTGAACCAGAACAAAAAAAGAAAGTAGGGAAGGTGAACCAGAACAAAAAAAAGAAAGTAGGGAAGGTAAACCAGAACAAAAAGAAAGAGACCATAATTCTATCTTCCGATAATTCAGAGGATTTATGAACTAATATAAATTTGTGAGTTTATATTTGTTTCTTTATACACTTAAGTAACGTTCCTTTTTCTCGAAACCGTGTTGAGTAAATGTACATAATCTTGTGATTCACATTGTTTTGTTCTCCTTTTTTCACGTCGTGTTTGTATTTTATTCATCCCTTCCTTGGCCCGTTTGTTTTGTATAAATTCCTTAAAGTTGAATCCTGTATAATAATAAAAATTTCTTGGTTTCATGCATTCTGTTATACTTGCTGTCCATTTGCATCACAGTTGAATGAGAAAATGATTATTCTGAACCAGACAACATGTTATGACATAATGCCTCGTAACATCGTGTTTGATCCATATTTTTTTGTTATAATATGTTATGGGTGATGCAGGGTGAAGGCAACAATATGTAGAGCAGGGTTGCGGAGTCGGAGGGAGACAGAGATTTTAGTCAGAGTCGGACTTCTAAGAGTACCAGGAGTCGGAGTTGGAATTTTTTATCCGTTCAATAAATTTTTTTTTTTTTTTACATAGTTTTCCAGTTGTACAATTTATCAGTTTTAATATAGTTTTGCTTTTCTTTTTGGAGATGTATCATATTTTTTACTGCAATGCTTCTACTTCCGCAAGATATTATGGTCCATCAAATCCTGTTTTCGTTTTGGGTGTGATGTCACACATCAGAATCAATGAAAATTTTTTTCTTTGAGTGAGATTATGGATTACATCGGATAACAATCGGTTTGTAATCTGAAAGTTATCCAGTTCCTGAATCAAATGAAATTTGGCATTTGGATTAGTCTGGGATCGATCTGGAATTACAATCTTATCTAAAAAAAAAAAAAAAGGGGGGCTTAAATTAATAAGAAGCAACCTATGCTACTATAGCCCTTTATAGCTTTTCCTGTTTTTCCTTTGATATGATTTCCATAAAGGCAATATTATCTTAAAAAATTTCTTCTCTGTATAATATGTGTATTTACTCCTCACTTCTGATGAGAAGTGTTTGGCTTCGAAATGCCATGACCTATAGAGATTTCCCTTTCCCTAAATATTGTATTCTCTTCTGAACTGATAGATAATAAAATTTAATTGTAAATTTTTTATCCCTTTGTTATTTTAACTTATTCTATAAAGCTGGTTGAGTGTATATGTGAGTATATTTATGATACAAGTGAATGTTAAACATAAAAAATAATATACATGAAAAGTATAAAATGCTTGCTGAATAGGTGTGGGAGGCTGGTATATGGACCTGCAGAATAGATTTCCACATAGTGGTCAAGGAGTCAGAGTCAAAGATATCAAAGGAGTTAGTCGGCATTCTAGAAGTCAAAGTTGGAGTTGGACTTTTACCATCTCTAAGGTTACAATTAGGATTCGGTTCTGGGGTTCGGAAAGGAGTGAGTCACACTGCTCGACGACAGCACATTTCTGCCCTCTTCTTTTCCAATCGACCTCACCTGGCCTCTTGCCACCAATGTCACATCGCACAATCTGAACGTCAACAACGCAAAATCCTTTTCACGACTCTTTTCTTTTTTGCTCCATCCAGGGAATTTTTCCCAGCTTTTATATCCTATCTAGGAAAAAAAAAAAAAAGGAAGAGACAGGAAAAAAAATAGCTTCTCCCATCATGCCCTGCCTTCCCAAGATGCCCTTCATGTATATAAATGAGCTAGCCATCCTTTCCTTCTTCTTTCCCTAAAGAGTGATGCAGATACGCCCAGTACGTTTATTTATTTATTTTTTTCTAACCATATACCCCCCCCCCCCGATCTTCGAGATCAATGACACTTCATAATCCTTCATCCAAGCAGGCCTCCTTCTCTCACGTTGAGGCCTCTGGGGGACAACTTCTTGGGGGTTGACATTTTCAGGTTCACTACAGACATTCTCGTCCAGTTGTAAAGAACCCCAATGTTGGGCTAAGTCGAATTGGGGTGCATCGTTAGCTTCTCAGTGGATCTTGACTTCCTCCTCTTCACTGCCATCACTGCGCACTGGCAGGGTTACACGACGCAGGTCTGGGATATGCCGGGGAACACCATTCATCATCACATTGTTCTTCGACTGCATTTCCGTATGCCCCCCCCTCCCCCACCGTTTTGTTGCATGGATGCCGCCACTTATATGCGAAGATGGCTCTATGAGGCACAGTTGTCTTATCTTGTCTGGTTTTCGATGAGATGTTGTACCAAAACACTGCCTCCATTGGTAAAATATTGCTTTTTTCCGCAGCAGTCTTGATGGTGTGATGATTTCTCTCCACTATCCCATTACCATTCAGCCGATACGCTGCCCTAAAAAATTGCCTTACTCCTCACTTATCACACACCTCTTTAAAGGCTTCTGATCGGAAAGCGGGGCCATTGTCCATTAACAGTTCCTCAACCGGCCCTCTCTCCAAAAATATTTCTTGACACTTCCATTCGCCCATGCAACTTCTGCCCTGATCTCTCTCCATATGGCAAACTTCCCCCGTCCACAGTCGACCATCGACAGATACAGCTTATGGCGATAATGGGTCACATCAATGGCCAATCGCTTCCAGTCCTCTGCAATGTGTAACTCTCCTGCTTTGTGTCTAGATGGTCCGGGGTCTATTGATTGGCACTCCTGACAGTGCTCCACTACCTCCCTGACCTCCTTCTCGGTGGTTTCTGGGTAAACCTCTCTTGCTAGGAATAACATCCATTCTCGACCAAAGTGGTGCATTTCATGTAACTTTTTAACTTATTCCCTAGCACAGCATACTGAGGAAACTTCCTTTCCCTCTTACAGCCAGGCCTTCTTTACTCGTGTCATCAAATCCGCTTTGTTCTTTTTTGATGGGACCAGCACTACAGATACCCTCAACTGGAATTCCGCTATCAAATCTGCGAGTGCTCCGAGCCTGCACTTGATCAGCATTTCTACAGCACCTCTGGTCCTAACTCTCTTATCGCCAGTCACTGCTGACCTGATCCATGAAACTACCGTTGCCGAATCGGATTTGATTTAAATTGTTTTCAATCCCCACTTAAGGGCCAGATTGATTCCTTTCATAGCGGCCTCCAGTTCGGCTACGTTGATATGGGAATAGTCATTTTTCTGTCTTAGCCATGCCGCATTTTCCACAGTTACACCTCCCATCTCTAATACGACACCCAATGCTAGGCTGCTGGCATCGCACCAAATCTCCCCCCTTTACTAGGTCTTCTTTTGTCACTCTTGCAATGATTTCTTGTAGCATGTTCGTGATCTCCTTCATTACATGGCCCTCCCAGCCATCAGTGTCCGTTTGTTGTTTAATAAAGCTGCAACTATCCTGAGCCAGCTGGCGATTGGATAGTGTCCCACCAGTCTTCTGCAGACCGAGAAGAGTTCTCGTTTTGTCAGATCGGTTCCGATTGCATTCCCTCGTCTAAAGACAAGGCTTCCTTTGCCATCTCGACCTAGTTTCAACCCCAACGCCACTCCTCCATCCAGGGACTCTGCCGGTTTTGCAGTCAACCCATATCTCACGACATGACCTCTCACTTTCTTCGCTGTCATCTCTGCTTCCTCCATGAGAATGTCGTCAATATACGAACTAGTGGTCTAGTCCACTGTACAATCTTTACTCAGCACCGTCTTCAGCACATCAGTCATAATTTTTGGGGCTGAGCTCAGTCCAAAGCCTAACCTCGTCAGGCAATTCATCTTCCCCTTGTACCAGATCAATTGATGTTGCCAGAGTTTTTCATCTATATGGATCTGGAGATAAGCCGACTTCAGGTCGACAATCTTAGTGGCTCCTCCATCCTCCTCCATTTCCTCATAACCGCTTCGCATACGTCAATCCCCTTTCCAGTGTGGCAGGCTACGTATTTGTTTAATTCTCTGAAATCCAGTACCGGTCTAATTTTATTCTTTGTGAGTTGAACAACCGCCAGTAATGGTAGCACTCCTTTTTCTTCTCCTGTCCATGGTTTCAGAATTCCCTCCTCTATCCACCTCTCCACTTCTTCCTCGAATCCTTTTCATATTTCTCCTCGCAGTGTTTTCTCGTAGCAGCTTACTTTGTTTCGTAGTTCCGGAGGCCCGGAGATCCATTTCCATTCCACTGGCCACCTCTCACCATCGAACCTCGCCAGGAAATCCTCGTCCTCAATGCAGCAAGCCTCCAGTTTTGTGTTCTCCTACCATTCCTACTGCGCCGAGGTGTCCGAAAGTTACTTGCCCCCCCCTCTCAACGTAGCGCCCTCCCCCCTCCCAGTTGGTTGATCGCACTTACACCTAAAACCACATCAACATCACCAACCAGACTATCCAACACCAGGGCTCACAGGGCACACCTTGCACCAGTACTTCCTCTGTTGTCTTTCCTAGGCATTTCACCTCCCTGCCATCCACGGTCTTAATACTCCTGGTACCGCTCCATGATCTAGCGACATTCTTCGCTATCAATGTCGTGGTTACAGCCTGTGTCAACAAGGGCCATGGCTCTCT
This sequence comes from Euprymna scolopes, assembly GCF_053919585.1. Lineage (NCBI taxonomy): Eukaryota > Metazoa > Mollusca > Cephalopoda > Sepiida > Sepiolidae > Euprymna > Euprymna scolopes. The sequence goes on from NW_027633420.1 coordinate 16,351, forward strand.
TCCCATTGACTACTACCGGTAACTGAGGCAACGTTTCGTTGTGCGCCATTTCCACATAGAAGGGGGAACCACTGGCGCAATGGCTCCCCTTCACTCGTTTCCCTGGTTCCGTGAAGCGACAGAATAGTGGCTAATATGCCCCACTCATCCACATCGGTAGCAGGTGACCCTCGGTCTCGGCTCTTTGCAGTCCTTGAGCAGGTGAGGACCATGGCACTGGAAGCACTTGATGGCAGGTCTGTCGCCTCGCTGCCTGTCTCTCATCATTAAAGTGGGTCCTCGTGCACTTATTTCCACTCACAGATGCAGCCACGATTCAGCCCTTGACATTCTTGACTAGGACTCTGGCGTGGACCAAGAGATCTTCCACTTCCATCGTATTGATCTCAGTGATTCTCTGCATGTTCGCGGAGATTTCTTCTGGGAAGCCGTTCACTAGGTATAACTTTACCGTCATCTCCAGACTCCTCCCCACATAACCAGCCAATCCTGCCAGTCTTCTGATCTCCGCAGCAAAGATGTCAACAGACTCGCCAGTCCACCTCAAACTTGCAAGCTTGCCGAGTGCTTTAAATGGACTCTCAGCGAAAGCCAATTTCAGTCTTTGCTCCACTGAGGCAAGGTCTCCCTTATCTTCATTGCGCATCTGCTGGTAAATAGTGAGGGCTTCCCCCTCTAAGTAGAGCGGCAGCAGGGTGACCATGTCTTTGATTTTTTGCAACCTTGCTACCGTCTTTAATTTTTCCAGCCATTTAATTAGGTCACCCTCCCCAGTGAAGGGTCTCAACATCTGAATGTTCAGTCTTCAGTCAGCCATGTTAACCTGCTTGACACGCCGAAATAGCTTCTAAGGTTACAATCAGGATTATACCCTACACCATCCGACTCCACAACCCTAATGTAAAGTCAAAGATTCCTAAGAGATAATCGCCACGATCCTAGCCTTTTTCAGCTTGTAATAGTGATCAGACTCCACCAATGAGAACATTTGTTATTTGTCAGTCCCCTCTCCTTGCATTACATTGTGCTGAATGGATACTAATAAGGGTTATAGAAGTGAAATATAACAAAACATAAATCCATACTAATAGACACATTTCTAAAATTGAGCAAAGATATCTCCATGCTAAGTTACTAGTACAATAGAAACTTGGGTTCAGTAAATCATGAAATAAATGAAGTATTCACATTTGCCATTAAATCACTCATAAAGTAGACATGTCAGGAAACAACCCCAGAAACATAACACATATCAATAAAAGTGAAAAAATTTGTTTTTAATGCAATCAACCAAAAATAATGAACCTTTATGTATTTATTAATTAATAAATTAATGTTGATATAAAGTATTTTATTTTTAAAAAATTAATCTTTTTTTTGGGAGGGGGTCATTGAAATTAACAATGCCCATCAACCGTAAAACATTTTGGATAATCACAGATTTCAAGGTAGTTTTACTAATTTAGTAAAACTACCTTGAAATCTGGAGTCATTATAAAAAAATGAAAGCATTTTAATTCCACAAAATACCACCATTTTGTTTGGAAATGAATATTCTTTCACATGTATTAATGAATAATGCATGATATATTTTGAAAGTTTTGAGCAAATTAATGATTCAAATGTTAACATTATGAAACAGCCATTTTGCATCAAATATTTTTTTGTTTACCCCTGCTGTGCTTAAAAGCTTAGTATCACTCCACTATGAAGAATTTTGTCATGAAATTTGGAAACTTCTCAGGAGAAACATTATTTTGTATCTCGAAAAAGATAGAAAATAAACTGGCTTATTCTTTTTTGTTGTCTAAAAAATAAGACATCAACATGATGAGTATTGAACATTTTTAAAAACTTTTTTGCATACCCTAATTAGTAAATCGATCTTGTATATTTATTTACTTGTGGACTATTATACTCATCTTTATAATTGTTGTTTCATGACGTTTCAGTCAACTATTTCTCTGGCCTTCATCAGGTGGTTATCCCATTAACTGCCTGACATGAAGGCCAGAGGAATAGTTGGCCAACGTCATGAAACAAGTGAAGCATGCATGATCTCCTGCGTGAATGCACAGTGAACGAGGCATAAAAAAAAATGACTAAGTTCAGCATTTGCCCCCCTCCCCCATTTAGCTCCAAAAGTCCCCAAGGGATGTCAAATTCTGGTGAAAATGAACAAACGGTGCCGTTTTAGGCCTTAACATATGTAAATTTGAGTTCTGCACCATGCAAAAAAAGAAATGACTAAGTCCATCAGTTAACACCCCCATTTAGCCCCAAAAGTACCCAAGACATATTTAAATTTGCACTATGCAAAACTGGTAAATAGACATACACAGAAAATTTGGACAAATGCAGGGTGTCCACAAAGTCTGGCTACATTATGTAGCTGACTTTGTGGGCACCCTGTATGCAATATATATATATATATATATATATATACAGGGTGCCCACAAAGTCTGGCTACATAATCTACAGGATGCTTCCACAAAGTCTGGCTACATAATGTAGCCAGACTTTGTGGACACCCTGTATAGTGAAATAGTCCCAAAAATAGTGTTTTCATTAGCCCTAAAAGAGCCCTTGGGGCACACCCAAGAGTTATCGTGAAGTATGGACAAACAAAATTATATAGAAATATAGTTTAGATTAAAACTTTTCAGAAAGTTTTATAAAAATCCAAGGCATCAATTTTTTTTAATAAGCACAAAAGTATCAATTTTAGCCATTTGAAACTGAAAGGCACTCCTAGGAGGGCAACCGGAATTTTCCCGAAAAATCCATTCCGTTACTTTTTTACTCATATCATGTTTAATGTTTGTGCAAAATTTCAAAAAATTCCAAGGTGTAGTTATTGAAAAAGTGCGGATAGACGAACGGACAAGAGTGAATTTACAGGTCCACTCTCCTTTTGTCGGGGACTAACAACAACTATAAAGATGAGGATAACAGTCCGCAAATAAAAAATAAGTATACAAAATTACTCATCTCAAAGAATTCAAATAATTAAATAATAAATCAATTTTTTTTTCTCTTTTTATCGGTTAAAATTATAATTATTGCTCTATCATAGCATTGATTTTTAAATGCCCTATTCCTATAAATTATTGTATTCTTTTCACTGTTTTGACTTTAAAATTCATCAATAGCTAATTTGTTTACATGTTTAAAAAAGAAAGAAAGGAAATACTTTGTTTACGTGCTTAAAAAAAGAAAGAATACTTTCTTTTGGTTTAAAGTTTAAGTTAATGCGATTTATGGTCCGTTTTTTAAAATAACGTATACTTTGAGAAATACTCGTTTTCAAATACTTGGTGTAAAAAAATTTTCCTTTTTATTAAAAACACCAAGAAATTTTAAAATGAGAGATCCGTTTTGAATATAAATTTAAAATTAACCTTTCTCAGCCATTTTTGAGCAGTTAGCCATCCAAATACTTTTGATTTTTTTTTTTTTTTTGTGAAACTGAAAAGTTAGGATAAAAAAAAACAATTACCCTACCACATATCCTAGGTGACAAGCTCACCTCTAAAAGTGCCTTTCCTTGAATTTGTTGTACAATTAACTCTAGATCTGAATAACAGGCACTCTCCCTAAAAAACTGTTACCTCTAACCCTAGATACGAGTTCACCTTTCTAAGGACTCTTCTTAAACTTTACTACTAACCCTAAATTCGAGTAGTAAGATCCACCCAACAAAACCTCTCTTAAAACCACACAATCATAAAAAACAAGTTCTCCCTCCTCAAAGAAAAACACATAAAAAAATGGTTAATTGCCCTAAAGTGCTAGAATGACCCAGAATGGTGGATTATTTTACATTAAATTAATGTGAAATTAATCCCTCACTCTAAATTAAAAAATAACTAATTATTTTTGTTTGTTTACTGTCAAGGGTGTCACATGTAATTGCCCTACCACTAACCTGAAGTCCGACTGGCAAGCTACCCCCTTCCAACAAAGACTCTTAAAACTACAATAAAAAAAGCAGACCTACATAAAGAAATTTCATAAGATCTATCTTATAAAAACATATGTTAACTGCTTTAAAATACTAGAATGGCCCTGAAATTGGGAATTATTTTACATTAAATTCTAAAATAATCTTTTTTCTCTAAGTTTTTCAGGTAATTGCTTAAAAAATTAGAATCTCATATTTTTGGGAGGATTTAGTAGAAGCTATACCAAACAATCTTGTAATGCATTGATTTTTAAACAATTCTAGTATTGGATTTTAGTTTTTTATACATTACAATTCAACTTTGAGTTTTCTTTTGATGATATTTTTATGGTATTGCAGCATATTTATGTGCATTTATTGCAGATTATTTTGTAACTACTAATTTCTGGACATTTTCAGTGGCATATTCTGATTCCTTATACAAAAATACTTGTGCAACTAATTTAATTGCTTAATCTTGTGTTTTAATAAAGATCTAACATTTTTACCAAAAAAATTAGTGAAAAAAATGTGACAAAACACATACGGTCATGAAGAAAGAAAAATATTCAAAAATAGTCATAACTTATTTTAGTCAGATTTGAAAAAATTTCAAGATTCTTCCCAAGATCGAGCTCTTTTTATGTATGCCATTATTGAGATATTTTAAGTAATTTCAATCTTTTCATGTGTATTGCTATGTAAATTACTTTGCTCCAAATTATTACCAAAATACTCTTTATTAGACCCATAAAATATGTTTATAAATAACCCCCTGAGAGTGTAAATAGAAAAAAAAAAAAGTTATGGCGTTTCTCAGTAGAAAAGCATAAGACTTTATTTTTTTTAAATGATATTAACTTACATATGTGGGAGAGTAAGGAAGTCAGAACACCAGAATTGATTGGTCAAATAAAGAATTTCATGAATATGAAATATTATGTGTCTATAGAGATCATAAGTGTGCATTTTGATGTCCCAATTATTTATGAGGAACTGAAGATGCAGAAGATTTGTGAGAGGTTTGTCCGAAGGGTGCGCAGAGAAGATCAGAAAGAAAGATATTGTCATGACGGTAGGGAGATGGTTGAGCTGATCAGTTCAGATCCCGCAGTTCTTGATGTTCTGATGAAATTGCGATGAAAGCTGGATCTACTGCTATGATCCAGAGACTAAGAGACAGTTCCCAGTGGAAGTATGCTGGTTCTCCCAGACCCAGGAAAGTCAGACAGAGCAAATCCACCCAGAAACTTATGAAATTCTTACAAATCTAGTATTATGTTATGGTGAATAAAAATTAATTAAATCTAAGCAAAATCCCTCTTGAAAAAAATGCTTGACTGTTTATGTAAGATTCATTCCATTGACACATTGCATCTTAATATAATTTATTAAAGATCAGACAAGATTTTTGATTTAATAGGAAATCAAAAAAAAAATCAGATGAAAACATCTTTGATAATAGGCTAAAAATTTTATTCATAAAAGTTTTCAATTTTCATTTTTTTTTGTGTAAGACAACTAGTTTTTTTTTGTTAGATAAAGACTGTTTTCATATGCATAAGACACATAAAATATTATTCATTTTAAGTTTAAAAAAAACACCAACATTAAAACAAAATATTATTCATTTTAAGTTTTAAAAAAAAACACCAACATTAAAACATAAAATATTATTCATTTTAAGTTTAAAAAAAACAACATTAAAACATAAAATATTATTCATATTCAGTCTTAAAAAAACACCAAACACCAACATTAAAACATAAAATATTATTCATTTTAAGTTTAAAAAAAACATTAAAACATAAAATATTATTCATTTTAAGTTTAAAAAACACCAACATTAAAACATAAAATATTATTCATTTTAAGTTTTCAAAAACACCAACATTAAAACATGAATATTATTTATTTTAAGTTAAAAAAAACATTAAAACATAAAATATTATTCATTTTAAGTTATAAAAAAAACATTAAAACATAAAATATTATTCATTTTAAGTCATAAAAAACATTAAAACATAAAATATTATTCATTATAAGTTTAAAAAAAAACAACATTAAAACAAAATATTATTCATTTTAATGTTTCAAAAAATACCAACATTAAAACATAAAATATTATTCATTTTAAGTTTAAAAAAAAACATAAAATGAAAATAGTAACCTAACAAATCTCAAGTGAAAAAAATCTCAAGTGCAAAAAATTGTACAAAAGAGAAAAGATGAAATTTTATTTACATCTCAATTTTATCAAAATGAGTTATGACAAGTTGAAGATCACTATATTTACCGATTTTCACACACTTGAGCCTAGTTTGTGATGATAGCCCAGCCAAATGATTTCATTATCTGCTCAGATTTTTTATAATTTATGAAGTAAATCAATAATTTTGAGATTTATATTGATTATTTTGTTAAGATCTTTTATCTAAAATGGCCTTTTTTCTTTTTATTAATGAAATTTTTGAGGCTACTTGGCCTTTTGGCCAAGATCAAAGTGTAGTATCTATTCTTCAGATGCGGCACTTCCGTTTCTCGTTCTCTTTCGGTGGAGGAGAGGTCCTTCATGACTGGGACAATTTTTATTTTTGTACCTTTTCTCCACGTTAAAAAACGACCCTGGTGTCTAACTCTGTCCCGTGGGGAGGCATTGTAAATAGGTACATTAAATGGAGAGACAAAGCTTTATGGATCTCATCACTTCATGAAAAACTTCTTTGCTTTTCCTCTTTCAGTAAACAAACACCTAGATCTGCTCTTGAATCCAATATATATTATTTCTTATGACCAAAAGACAATAATATAGAAAAATTATTTGAATAAAATGGCTGCAATGTTTGGGGGGGGGTGTCTAATCTAAATTAACTGTTTTTGTCTTGAAAATATTTCTTTTTCTTTCTTCCAGAAAAAAATCAGAAATCCTTAAACATTCTTGAAAACCTTAAACAAAATATTGAAATGTTAGAAAAATCTGTTGAGATCCATCAAGCGATTATCAGCAAGCAATGTAAGTGTTTCTCTCATAATTTTTGTCTTAATTTATTTTCTACGTTGTCTGTACATAAGCAACTAAGTAGTTGTATATATTTTTGAAGATAAATATATATAATATATATGTCATTTTTATAAAAAGAAGTTTCTGATTTATTTTCAAAAAAACAATGCAATGTTCAGGTTTCGGATGGAGATTTTCTGTAAGCAATATTTAACTAGTACTAAAACAAATGAAGGTTATATTTTAATAAAAATGTTTTTATTTAAACAAATTAACGTGCAAAGTCGCGCATGTTGAAACACGTGAATTTTGCTCACGAGGCCGGACATGCATGGATTTCTCAATATAGGAAGTGAGAGTTAGTTAGTGAGAGAGACAGTCAGTGAGAAACTCAGAGAGAGTCTGGAGTTTGAAATTCGAACGTCTAGAAGCAAGACGATCACTTTTAAACTTAATATGTGAAGCTTTGAATTCTTGATGAGAAAACCACGGCCGGTTGTGAAGAAATAAACCCATCATGTGTTTTGATAAAGCTCGTCTTTGTGTTTGTGATTCTTACAAAAAGGTAAAGTGAATTGTTATTATATGTCTGTGTTATAAAATGTCGTGACATACACATCTCATATCGACAATGTGAATCTACATCTCATATCTACACTAAGACTGTCTGAACACTATCTCCTCACTCTAAGAGCTTCACATAGCAACACATCTATTAACCTAAGAATGAACATATATTTAATATATATGAATCGTCATAACACAAACACGGAACGAACAATCTCTCTAACAATCTCTCTCACAACATCCCTCTCTAGAACTCTTTCAACATCTCTCTCTCTAAGACTCTCTCTCAACGACAAACACTGTAAGAAGACTCTTTCTAAGCATCACTTATAATAAGACTCTTTTAAGGAAACACAAAATATAACATATTTACATTATCATGATGATGATCATGTATTGACATTATCATGATGATGATAATGATGATCATGTATTGACGTTATCATGATGACTAGCTGTACCTGGCCATGCGTTGATGTGGCTCAGTTTGTTTGAATAGAAATGCAATGAAAAAAAATATACTGTAAATTTACTTAATATATATTTATCTCATGTAAAGTTGCATCCTGTAATGTTTATATACATTTTTTATTGCAATTGTTTTAACAAAAGTTTGTTTTTTAACACACGCATGCATGCACTATAATTAGCGATGCATGTTTTTTTGTCTTTATCTTCTCAATACTTGTAGATATATAATATTTTGAGACTTGTTAATGTTTATAGCAAACGCCCAGCGATTTGTGAAGTGCAACACATACACACACAAGTAGTAATGACCCAAGCATGAAACGAAGTTGACGCTGTACAATGTTATATGTCTCTTAATGATGCCACTTTGTAATTTTAGTAAACGTTCATTTATTAAGCAGAGAATTGGATTCCAGAATATGAGAATTATCAGAGTGCAGCCAATCAGAATGGACAGAGTTTGACATGGGAACCATTATTATTTATGAATTGGAAACTGAAGGTTATGTTAGGTCTATGTTGTTTTAGCAAGTTACAGGCAGTGAAAACACAGAATCTGTGGAAAGTGTAGAATTTGTTCTGGTGACAAGTGGTAGTAGTGGTAGGACTAAATATTTAGAGAGAAAAATAAGGATTTCTTCCTTTGAAGATATTGTGATGGTGTTGCTCATGAAATGCAGCATTTTAATATAACAGCTGAATTTGTATAAAATTGTGTTCAAAAGCTTGCCTAGAATGTATTGAATTTGTGTGTGGCATCTGTTGTTGCAAACCTATGCTATTGGTCCAGAGGAGAATTTTTGCTGTCATTTTATTACATCGGAGTCGGTGATGATGATCATCATCATCGTGTATTGACATTATCATTATTATAATAATATACAGACGTGATCATCATGTCTCTATCTGCACAATATCATGATCATCATATCAATATATGATTGTGATCATCATATCTTAATAGTAATCTAGATAAACTAAATTTCAAACGTCTCAAAAATTCCGAACCATTATTAATGATCCATTTTAGATATTCTTAACATATCCAGATTTGACGCTAATCTTAGATCTTGTATGGTGAATAAACATAGAAGAATACCAATTTTATATTTTTTCTTTCATAAAAATGAATGATGACACTAGGATTCTGTAATTCTTTAAAAAATGCTGGCAATAATTTCGATATTTTTGTATGCTTATTCTTAAAGGACATTTACATAAAGTTGCACAAATTTGACCACTTTTCGAGTGTTTCATTTGCTTAATCACTTTTCCCAAAATTTGTCACATAATCAGCAACCCCCCTCCCTCCCTTCTCTCTGCTTGTTGATTTGGTAGGTTTTCATTTTAGCTTCTCACATTTTTTCTGTGTTAATAAAACTATGAGACAAAGTCTGACTGTATATGCCTTTCATGCAACTTTCATATATTTTACTATCAAATATTTACTGAATTTTTTACTATCAAATATTTACTGACATTTTTACTATCAAATATTTACTGACATTTTTACTATCAAATATTTACTGACATTTTTACTATCAAATATTTACTGAATTTTTTACTATCAAATATTTACTGAAATTTTTACTATCAAATATTTACTGACATTTTTTACTATCAAATATTTACTGAAATTTTTACTATCAAATATTTACTGAAATTTTTACTATCAAATATTTACTGACATTTTTACTATCAAATATTTACTGAAATTTTTACTATCAAATATTTACTGAATTTTTTACTATCAAATATTTACTGACATTTTTACTATCAAATATTTACTGAATTTTTTACTATCAAATATTTACTGAATTTTTTACTATCAAATATTTACTGAATTTTTTACTATCAAATATTTACTGAAATTTTTACTATCAAATATTTACTGACATTTTTACTATCAAATATTTACTGAATTTTTTACTATCAAATATTTACTGACATTTTTACTATCAAATATTTACTGACATTTTTACTATCAAATATTTACTGACATTTTTACTATCAAATATTTACTGAATTTTTTACTATCAAATATTTACTGAATTTTTTACTATCAAATATTTACTGACATTTTTACTATCAAATATTTACTGACATTTTTACTATCAAATATTTACTGACATTTTTACTATCAAATATTTACTGACATTTTTACTATCAAATATTTACTGAATTTTTTACTATCAAATATTTACTGAATTTTTTACTATCAAATATTTACTGACATTTTTACTATCAAATATTTACTGACATTTTTACTATCAAATATTTACTGACATTTTTACTATCAAATATTTACTGACATTTTTACTATCAAATATTTACTGAAATTTTTACTATCAAATATTTACTGAAATTTTTTACTATCAAATATTTACTGACATTTTTACTATCAAATATTTACTGACATTTTTACTATCAAATATTTACTGAATTTTTTACTATCAAATATTTACTGAAATTTTTACTATCAAATATTTACTGAATTTTTTACTATCAAATATTTACTGAATTTTTTACTATCAAATATTTACTGACATTTTTACTATCAAATATTTACTGAATTTTTTACTATCAAATATTTACTGAATTTTTTACTATCAAATATTTACTGACATTTTTACTATCAAATATTTACTGAATTTTTTACTATCAAATATTTACTGACATTTTTACTATCAAATATTTACTGACATTTTTACTATCAAATATTTACTGAAATTTTTACTATCAAATATTTACTGTAATTAAAAATAAGCAAAACTAAAACAAAAAAAAAAGTAAATATGACTGTATTTTGAATTTTCTTTAAACCTACCCCCACCCAGACAGCAGCAGATAAATATGGCTAGGGATAAAAATGCATGTTCTCTCTTTTTTCATATTCTTTTCCAGTTGTGATTTTTATGCTTGTTTTCTCCATTTCAGTTCCAAACGATAAGAATTCAGAGAAGCCTCTTCTTGGAAAATCTGATATTATTTCCCAAAGGAAACAACAGTCCGAACATGATGAACTGTCATCTTTAGGCAATAAGTCAGGTTATAGTTCAACAGAGACACTTCCATTATCATCGACTAAAGCAGCTGATGCAGCTTTAGCCACAGCAGCAGCTGCCACATCCACAATAAAGACAGTACAGAATGCAACTGAAGTGCAAAAATCAGATGATGGACAAAAAGGAAAAAGTATCATAGACTTAAAGGGTAACGAACGAAAACAAGAGCGACACAAACGTAAACCACAACAATTTCTGTTACCTCCGCCACATCTATGCACAAATACTTTAACGCCGTCATCATCATCACAGTCAGCAGCATCAACCACCACTACTACTACTCCTTTCTTGAATACCTTGGGAAAGTCCAAAGATGGTCATCTATACTTTAACGCTGAAGCTGTTGGTTTATCTGCTAAAACTTCTGAACAATTTGTTCACTCACCAGAAATGATTTGCCCAATTTGCGAACAGCCTTTTACTGATTTAAGCAAGTTCCAAGAACATGTTTTTGACTGTAAATATGTTCCAGTATTGGATCGTAATTGTCCGATTTGCATGAATGACTTTACAAATGCCACCCAGGATGAATTTGAACAACATGTTAATGCACACTTTGATCTGCCCGCGAATGAATATGAAATAATTTAAACTTCTTTAAATTAATATAAAAATAAAATCACAGTTTTTTATAAGTTTGATCTAAGTATAAAATCCGACAAAATATATAGAAAACAGAAATAAATGGACAAACCATAAAATATAGAAGACAAAATCATATCATCAATCGGCTAATATTTTGTTTCTCATAATTTTGTCACAAAAATGAAATTGTTTTTTACATAATGCTGTCTTTTATATTTTTACAGTTCAACTGCTTTTCTATTTCATGTTTTCTATATACACAAATTGTTTTGTTACATATGGTTTTTATTTTAAATTATTTTTTTTTCTTTTATAACATTCTTGAAATGGGTGTAGGAGGGAGTATAAAAAGCATTCCATTTTTTTTTAATCAGTTTTGTGAATGATGAATGAAAAATATCTTGCACAATTGTTTTTTTTATAAATATTGGCATTTGCCATTTTTAATATTCCAATTTTTCTTCATATCTTTAAATCTATTTTTTTCTCTATTTAAATTTTGATTCAAAAGCATATTGAACAAAAAACAGCTTATTTTCTAAATTGTCAATTTTATTTATTTTTGAAATGATTTAATGTGAAAATTATATTTAATATCTGCATATTGCTCAGCGCTTTCAGCATAATGGTTAGAGTATATACTAGTGTTGGGACGATTCCTAATTTTTATACGATTCCGATTCCAGGAAAATATTGATTAACGATTCCGATACCAAGTACGATTCCGATTCCGATTCCTAGGGAATTATTGTTTTGAAATATACCAGGTAGTTTTATACTTATGGTCGGGTAGTTCCCAAATATGTTCTCTAACTTTGGAAGAGATATTTTATGCCTACACAGTCATGTTTTGGTTTAAATAAAATTATTATATAGCAAACTAAACGGAAAAATTTGCAAAATTTATTTTAGAGAAAATTTATTTTACTTAATTGGAATACAGAAGAAAAAAAACAAAGAAAATAGAATTAATCCTTCAGAGCAAAAACAAATAAAATAGAATTTATATAACAGAACAAAAACAAGAAAATCAGAGAATAAATTAACACAATTCATTATTTTGGTCCTCATAATTAACAGATTTAATGAATTAAATAAAAAAAAAAATATTGCGGAAGAGAACGAAAATATATACTAATTAAATATAAAAAAAAGATAAATATTTAATTTAATAATTTATAAATGAACGTGCATAATTCACAAAGTGTAGTTAACACCTATTGTTTTTTCTTACTTTTTCATTGCTTTTACACGTTGGTTCTTACGTAAAGAATAAGTTTAGCCAAACTAATTTTGAAATAGGGTATATCAAAGGAACACATAAAAACGATATCACTATAAAAACAAATGAAATACTAGATAAAATTGAGCAAAAATAATTACCAAAATTACAGAAAAAGATAAAAGTAAAACAAAACAAAAAATGGTGAAGTTTGTTGAGTGAAATGAATTATTGAAAGAAAATTAATTGAACTAATAGAAATGTTAAAAAAAATGTCACATTTCAATATTTTTTTAATAATTAAATTCTCAGGGTTGTCGAAATTAAAAATTAAGTGATTTTTTTTTTAATTAGACTTCTTTCGAAGCTTGTTACCTTGAAAAATACATTTTAAACCCTGTTTTTTTTTAAATAAATTGAAAATAAAACGCAATTAAAAAAATTTAATTGATAATTGAAACTTTAACAACATATTAAACATTGAAAAATTACTTATCTCACAAATTATGTGAGAATCTGAAAAGAAGTTCCAAAAAATATATCTAATTGCTTCATGAGCTGAATATTTTAAAAGAATGTAAATTTAAAAAAACAAATATTTGAAAATTGACTTACCCAGTAGTAGCTTAAATTAAATATAAAGCTGTATTTAAGAGATAGCAAAATAATTGTTTTTGTTTTTTCATTTTCTGAATACCTTAACCGCAAACCACCACTTAGCATGTGTAGTTCTAATGTTATTCCAATGATATTCTTTTTGAAACTTCAAAAGAAGCTGACTGTCAAAATTTTGCGAAATAATACAACGTGATCAATTTCATTTTAGAGATATTTCTTTCAAAAGCCTTATTTGAAAAAAAAGAAAAAAAAGTATATTGTTCTATTAAACTTTTTACTGTTTAAATAATTTGACTTTGCTCGTTTTATTTTAAGAAAATATAAGTTGAAAAAGCATTTTGATTCACTACTAGAAGATTTGTTAGTAAAAAAAAAAAACAGTCGCCAAAAAGATAAGCATATTTTTTTAAATTTTTACTCGCAATGTAGAGCCCTGCATACTTCTTTTCAGGTTAACTCTTTTGTAGTTTTGATTACAATAGATCTGAATGAATGAATCTTGTAAGGGAGGGGGCACTAAGCATTGGTGCCCTGTTAATAATGAATTTCTTTGGTTTCTTTTTATAATATGCTACATTTCTCTCTTGTGGTTAGAAATATCAGGACATTTTTTTTATTTTTTTCAACATCAGACTAAAAGAATCGTAATGAAGGAATCGGAAAATTAAGGTATTTTTTAACGATGCGATTCCGATTCCGATACCTCCCAAAATACACGATTCTTACGATTAACGATTCCGATTCCGATTAATCGTCCCACCACTAGTATATACTGATGGGCCAGGAACCCGTCGGGTCACTCCACCGTTGAAAAAACAAAGTTCAAAAACAAAGATGGTAGTTGATACCTCTTAGTAAACACTCAGCATTATAAGAGGAGGATCAAGGGTAAGTGGAGTATTCTTGGAAAAGGAATGGCGCCATCCCCCATATCAATGTAGTAAGCAATGAAAAGGAAGCTTTCAGGTCGCCTTTGACTATGGTCTATCACTTTTTTTTATGTATGTGTAAGAAACCAGTATTTTATACTGGTTTTGTGTTTCTTTACAAATCAAGTATGCAAAACCGTGAATTTTAATTTTTGTTTATGACTTTCTTGACTTATTAATCTGAAATTGTTTGAACTGCTATAAAACAAGGGTAGTACGTGTGTTAATGATAAGAATGTGACAGAATGTATATAAAATAGAAAAGTGGAAAAACTGCAAAATGACATATAAAGTAAAAGTATTATAACAAAAACTTATTTGAAAATACATCATTTGAAATCAAAATTTAAAATTCTGCAAGAACTTTCTTTTCAACCCAATACCTTTTAGACAGAAGTCAGAGGAAGAGGGATGGAGAAAAGAAGGTGATATGGAAGGAACATGTAAATCAGATGGTTGCATGATAATGAAGGTGCAAGGTAATATTATTCTTAATGGGGAGGGGTGGTGAAAATTATCAGTTTAAAAGATGAAAAAAGGGTGAAAAGGGTAAATATTATTGTCTTATCGATTTTCCAACCATCTGTTTTCTTAGATCTTTGGTAAAATTGGCTGATTTGAAATAATTTGATTATTTGTCCGAAGGTATGTTTGAAATTGGTGTTGATTGCTGCTTTGATGAGTCGTCTTCCATGTAATTTATGAATTTGATTTTGTCTTTTATGGTTTGTCTACTTTCCATTTTTTCTTTCTCTCATATATCATATCTTTGAAGATATAATTATAAAAATATCATTTTTATAATTATAAAAATATCATTTTTATAATTATAAAAATGATATAATAAATGTGGCTTATTAAGTATACAAAAAGATTAAAATAAGCCATGTTATATTGTCATAGCTCTATTTGATAGGATATTGAGCCCTTTGTACAAGGTTTGCTGTATTAATTTGACTGGCATTGAATTAGATTTTTGAATTAGTTTTTTCTCATACAGAATGTCTGAAAAGTAGCAAGACAGTTGTTAAAATTTCTCAAAATTCCAAACATCAAATGACATAGGTGTTTCTTCAAGCTGTTGCCATTCTTCTTGTTCTTCTGTGCAATGCTTAAATAATTTTTGCTGAGATGCCCATGAGATTCATTGTGACATTAAAATAGATTCCATTATTAATATCCTTGAGTTTGGGGGGAATAAAAAGTTCCACTTCAATTGTTAAAGGACATCAATGTTCTTCTCACTAAAAATTTGCCATTCATTTGATTTTTTTTTGTTTTTGTCAGCTACATATTTGCGCCAGCCTTTACTCACCCAGATCTGTGCATATTGTGTGTGAACTTTCAAACCCCCAATCCTCCATCTCACCCCCAGTGTGTTTGTGTATGCACAAATAGTTTTTCGACTTTAAAAGGAAACATAAGACTTTTTGAAATGTATTTATATAAACTTGTTTAAAGACAAATTAATGTGCGTGTATCCATCTATCTATATATATGTATGTATATATATATATATATATATATATATATGATTAGTTTTTTTGGAAAAAGAATTCCAGCAGAGTGCTCAATTAAAAGGAAAATCCAAATTTTAAGAGCGTACTTATATTTTGTGTACAGAAAGTTGTTAGTTGAGACAGGTCATTGGTACCGTCGGTTTCAAGCCCGATAATAAGGCCCGTTTAAGGTATCCTTATCGAGCTCTCTTCAGCCAATATTCGTCTATCTTATAACCGGAAGTGTGAAGTATATATACCTCGCGAATCCACGTTCAAATCTCGTTTTGTTTAATCCCCCCCCCTTTTTTTTTTTTTTTTTTTTTTTTTTTTATCTATCTATATCTATCTATATATATATATATATATATATATATATATATATATCGGGTAATGTAATACCTAATTTTCAACTTTGAATTATTTAAATTTAAGATCTAATTTCGAAAAAATATTTTTTTTAATATATGGATCGATTTTAATTTGAACCCCATTTAATTTTAAAATCTCTTTCCTTATGTATAAAAACTTCAAAATCTGTATTGGTATCGGTTAAAAACTTAAAAATTCGTTTAATTATATCGAACATTTAAAAATTTCCAAACATACGTTTAAAGTTTTAAAAAATATATTTTTAATTATATCGAATCACGTTTAAAAATTTCGAAATACGTTTAAAAATTATTTTTTAAAAACCCAAATCTTTCAAGGTTTGGGGAAGTGAGTATTTATCTATCCTAAGTGATTTCCCTAGTTTATTAACATTATTATATTTTTTTTTTTTTTTTTTTATAGTTTTAAATTCGAAATAGATTATAAATTACATTTATAAAATATAATATATATATATATATATATGACATTAATTAAAAATCTATAATATAATTGCGATTAAAATCCCAGTTTACCGACTAATTATTTATGTATTTACAATTTTTTTTCCTTATATATATATATATATATATAAAAACAACATCTAAGTATTGTTCTTTTCATTGATCCAATTTATTAGGAGACCCTTCCTTCTATGTATGCAACTTTTCAAAGCTTCACTCCTCACATTTAAACATTTTATTTTTGGGTCATGAATGGACCGGAGGATGTAGTATTTCTCTGCGTTACAGAGTGAGCATTGACTTAATTCCGGGACGTAGGCTGGTCTATGCTCTATTTTTCTCCATTTGATGGAAAAGGGTGTATTTTTTTCTTTAAGCTCCCACACGCGGGTAGCTAATGCTGTATTCATCCTTGTTTTAGCTCTAAAGGAGCTCATATGTGCATAATATCTTTGTTTAAATTGGCCTTTTGTCATACCTATATATATTTCCGGTATATTTGTGGATTGTTCCGTTACTGTGGCCTCATAGACAAGGGATTCAGCTTTACAATTACCCTCCAATGGACAGCTATTTTTGGTCCTGCAAGAGCAGCCTGCGTTATCTATCTTTTTTGGTTCTTTGGATATTATCGACTTTATTGATGGAGCTGTCGAGTAACTAACTTTCACCGTGTTTCTATTAAAAAGTTTATGTAGTCTATGTGTTCTTGGAAAATGTTTGTCTAGAAGGCTAAGAAAACAATGCCCTACTCTAGTTTTAGTGTTCAATGAAAACGGAGGTAAGAACCAGATTATTTTCCGTTTCCTCTTTCGTTTTATATTTTCTTTATTCTGGGTTTGTTGAAATTTTATGTTTTCATTGA
The DNA here is from genome assembly GCF_053919585.1 of Euprymna scolopes. NCBI lineage: Eukaryota > Metazoa > Mollusca > Cephalopoda > Sepiida > Sepiolidae > Euprymna > Euprymna scolopes. The sequence continues at coordinate 33,952 of NW_027633420.1, forward strand.
ACCCACTTTGATGCAGTGCGTCATTATAATATGGTGCTGCTTTCTCGAACACTTCAGCGTTCGAAGAAAGCCGTGAAATCCTTTGGCTAATGTTCGCTACCATATTTTTAAACACTGTGGGTGGGTGGCATGAACCCTTATTTATATACATGAGTTTTTCATTTAGTTTGTGAAAGGGTTTGTGTATTTTCTTCTCGAGATCTAGAGTGGCATCTAAAAAATCTACTCTATCTAAATTTGTCTGTATTATTATTTTAAAGCCTAGTTCCTTAAAAAATTCAGTTAGGTCTTTTCTAAGCCTGTCTAGTGCACATCCATTGTAGTCACGCGATAGGCAAAGTCCATCATCTCTATATAATCCAAAAAAGTGATCTGGGAATTTATATTTCATGGTCTCCAGTAGAAAAAGTCCAACCAGATCGCAGATATCAGCACTGTCATACGCCCCCATCGCGACGTCAAAGGGGTCTTCGGGGTTTGATTTTTTGACCCACGTTTTATCGTCAAAAAATAAAAGGGTCTGTCGAGCTTGCATGATTGTTTCCTTATCGAGCTCACTTATCTTTCTATATTTTGATGCGAAGATCAACGATTTTTCTAGGATTTCCTTAGTGATTGAAGGGTAAAAATCGACGATATCCAGTTGTGTAAACTTACATTTGTGTGGTTCAGTTATGTTTTTAAACCAGTCCAGTACCGCGCTAGTGTCTGCCCACAAATTAAGATTTGATTTTCTTTTTATCTCTTTTACTATTTCTCTAAGTATAGACTTGCTAGCTAGACCGATTTCGCTTTTAGCCGGGTTTATTAACCTGCAGGTTGGCCTATTATTAAAATTTTCCTTGTGGTCTTTTAAAGTTATAAACACATTTTTCTTTGCTAACCTATTTACTCTGTATTCTATACCTAATTTTGTGGCAACTTCTGTAGCCTCTTGGTTAATAGATTTATAAGTATCTTTTCTTGCTACCTGGTATTTTTCTGTAATTGAGTTTAGTACAAGTTGTTTTTTCTGTTCCTTTTCCATTTTATATAAATTTTTCGTTTTA
>NW_027633421.1:0-44151 GCF_053919585.1 Euprymna scolopes
TTCCACTTCGAAAAAAGTACTCGATGAAGATGGCCACTGCTCCTGTACTATTTGATGCGACGATGCTGACTCAAAGGAGTTTTAGCTATGGTGTGTACACACACCTCAAATGATGCAACCTTGTAAAAACTTATATGCTTCTTCTGTTAGATATTTTATTTTTCTTTCTTGTGGGGATTTATGTTATTTTTTCCGTTTCTCCTGAACCCTAGTTTAGTTTAACAACAGTCACAAGGAATTATAAAAAAGGAAAAAGTTGGTTACTGTATGCAAAATTGTAGTGATTACGAAAATAACTTACCTCAGAAACGCCCACATGCATTTATTTATTTTTTCATTTATTTATTTTTCCATTTATTTATTTTTTCATTTATTTATTTTTCCATTTATTTTTTTTTCATTTATTTTTTTTTTCATTTATTTATTTTTTCATTTATTTTTTTTTCATTTATTTATTTTTTCATTTATTTATTTTTTCATTTATTTATTTTTCATTTGTTTATTTTTTCATTTATTTATTTTTTCATTTATTTATTTTTTTCATTTATTTATTTTTTCATTTATTTATTTTTTTCATTTATTTATTTTTTAATTTATTTATTTTTTCATTTATTTATTGCGGCCTATTACCCTCATCTTTTAGTTGTGGTTTCATGACGTTTCGGCCAACTATTCCTCTGGCCTTCGTCAGATGATTACTGTGACAGGATAGAACTCTGAATCTCCTAACTGCGTCCTCAGCAATTACTGCCTTTCATAGTTGTTGTATCACCACGTTTTAGTCAACTAAGCCTCTGACCGGCTTTGGGTAGGATTGAAACCGCTATCTTCAGACAATTCTCACCTGGAACCGTAGAGATTCAACGTCTCTATCCACTGTGCCATAGGCCTCTTTCAATTTCAGTTGTTCTTAGTATCTACAGAGTCAGATAAAAAACCGGAGAAGGTAAAGACATAACTTTTATTGACCTAGGAAGGAAAATCTACAATACTTTCAATTTTGAGAAAGAAAAGCAAAAATTTAATTTGGACAAAATAGTCCAAAAATTTTATACACACTGCAAACCGAGAAAAAAATCTAACTTTTTTCACATATCAATTCCTTAGATGCAGACAAAACAAAAACTAAAGGTTCGACGAATATGTCGCAAAAAGCTAACAAATGTGAGTTCGAACAACTCACAGACTGACTTATAAAAGATATTCTCATATGTGGCATTAATGATACCGTGCTACGAGAAGCAAATAGTAATCAGCGACAATGGCCGCAATACAGATCATTGGAATTTAAGCGACTTGCAAAGGAATGGGAATTCAAGCATATTATAAGTCTGAATTTTCCACAAGCAAATGGATTGGTAGAAAAAAATATACAAACAAAAAAAAAAGGGTACAAAAAATTTTTTTTCGAAAGCAACCAGGATCCATTTTTAGCAATGTTAGCATTAAAAAACACTCTATTAAAAGATAAATTGCCGTCACCGGCCCAACAGGTAATGATAAGAACTCTTAGGACAAATCTATAATGAAAAAGGCATGAAACAAACAAAAAATTTAACTACCAAGTCTTAACAAAAACGACAATGTCCGTATTTGTTTCCACAGAAAATGAAACCAGAAAGGAAAGGTAGTAAAAAAAATGGAACACTCTTGTTTGTATTTAATAAGAAGAAAACAAGGAAGCTATCTAAGATTCAATAGACGCCATCTTCCAAAAACAAAAGAAAATCTTTCTTGCGTCATCACAACTACATGATACAACTATGAAAATATATTTAATGGAAAAAATAGTCAAAGACAAAATGCCTCAGAAACACAAAACATAAAAATAATTACTCGCGTAAAGGAAGAACAATTAAACTTCTAGCTCATTGCTCATTGCCTATATCCATAGGCAATGAGCAAATACATTTAATAAATGAAAAAATTATTTTTTTAGTAAAAAAACCGGAAATTTTGAATATACATGAATTATTACTCATACTGAAACTCCTACCATGTAAGAGACAATGGACGTCGGTTGTCTACTATATTTTGAGTTCAATAAATATTTTGTTGGGTTCACACATGTCCGTTGTTCATCATGCTAATCCGCTACAAACCTAATGTAAAAGTTAATAAGAATTTGGTCATGAAACTCACAATTCTTTAGTTAGGGATGACCCAAATAACCTCTCTATCTGTATCTTTTCTGAATTCTAGCACTAATGGTTATAAGTATTGATGTATGAAAATTGTACTTTGATAATCATGGATGGCTAAAGGAATCTTACAAGCTTCTACACACTAGCCTAGTATGATGAGCGATGACACCATAAGGGTTATGAGCGATGACACCATAAGGGTTATGAGCGATGACACCATAAGGGTTATGAGCGATGACACCATAATGGTTATGAGCGATGACACCATAAGGGTTATGAGCGATGACACCATAAGGGTTATGAGCGATGACACCATAAGGGTTATGAGCGATGACACCATAAGGGTTATGAGCGATGACACCATAAGGGTTATGAGCGATGACACCATAAGGGTTATGAGCGATGATACCATAAGGGTTATGAGCGATGACACCATAAGGGTTATGAGCGATGATACCATAAGGGTTATGAGCGATGACACCATAAGGGTTATGAGCGATGATACCATAAGGGTTATGAGCGATGACACCATAAGGGTTATGAGCGATGATACCATAAGGGTTATGAGCGATGATACCATAAGGGTTATGAGCGATGATACCATAAGGGTTATGAGCGATGAATATAAAACAAAGAAAGCGAAAAAGAGTACAAAAACTCTTGTAAAAAGAGTTGTATATAAAATATGGAAGTTATCAGTTTATATGATGAGACTAGTTTGTTTAATGGAAAGTAAGAAATACATTTAACGTTATGAGTTTCTAGCAATTACGATGCCTAATTTTCATGAATATATGATTGTAGATGTGTTAGTTACACAAAGCAAAGCAATAACCTGCTGCCATAACAATTATGAAATGTTATGTGCTTTTTTTTTTTTAATGTATTGTGTTATATGTTATAAGACTGAAGTCATAATTAAAAAAAAACAAAAAAAAAAAACGAGTCAAGCATGTGTGGTTCCTCGGCGATCACTACTAATTGAATAATATAAATAACGGTCGCAGTGTTTGTGAAAAAAGTAATGAAGATATTTACAAAATGATTCATTTTATCATTTGGTGCTCATTTCCAGCACCTTGGTGGAAGAGAAAGGTGGTCTTCAGTGGGAAGAGAGGGATTAGACCTCAGTCGGCAAAGGAAGGAGCGGATCTTAGTAAGAAAAAGAAAGCAGCGGATTTTGGTTAGAATATGGAGAGGGCGAACCTTGGTGGGAATAGTGGGAAGGGGACCTTGGTGAGAAGAACAGGGAAAGGACCTCAGTAGGAAAAGTGGGGAGTGAGCCAGAGTTTTTGAATTTTGTAAATTTTACATATTTTATGTAAATAATTATTAATCTAACTTTTGAATGAACTTTATGTGAAATATAATGAATTGATTTTTTATTAATTTAAGAAAAAATTCAGTTTTTACCAATTTAAATAGCATTTTGTCCCTTTGTGGAAGGAGTACGAACCAATTTTTTCGAGTAAAAATCGGACTCAATCAGTTTTCTATATGAATTAGTCTTTATAAATCCATGCATTTTTGAAGCACAAAAAACGAATGGAATAAGGGAACAAGAGAATAACGAACAGTGACAAAAAGTCCTTTCTGGTGTAGGAATGGGATTGGGAAAAGGAAAGACACTTTTTTCACCACTTTTCACTTATTTTGATTGCTTTATGGCATATCAACCAATATTAACTCATTTGATGCAGAAACAATGTCTTTTTTGCAATGTTCCTAACCAGTGTTAAGGGTATTACTTTAAGGTGTTTTGTAATGAGAAATGCGTTTTTGTGATGAGCTGGAATCAGAGAAATATTTTCAGTGAAAAAGATTCACATGATTTATTATCAAATGTATGAAGACGAGAAACATGTTATGTGTGATAAACAAAACAAAACAATGAGTTCAGAAAACATATATTCACAAAAGAGATATTTTATATATGTTTAAGATGAAAGTTTACATAGAACGTGAATATTTTAGAGTTGTAAAAACAAAGAGGATTCATTAGATGAGGCATTGAAGAAGTCTTTGTGAATTAACTAAGAGCCGTGAGTACAGGGGACAGGAAAATCGTAATCAAAACTTCTCTGATCATTTAAATTAAGTAATAATTCATTGAAAGTTGTTTATAAGAACCAATGTTCATTTGATTTCGTATTAGGAAGAGAGTTCAGTGAGAAAGATTGAAAATACTTCAATTAATAAAGTTTATACAGATTGGCAGATGATAATGAGTCAATGAGCTGTGTGTGTCTGCGTGTTCGCTAATGTTTCTGTGTTTATGAGTGGAGAGAGATGTTGCAGAGATAAGCACTCAACAGAGGGGTGCCCAGCAACACCGATCTGTGGTCTTGGGTCAACTGTGCCACACTGGTTTATTGAAGAAAAAACTGTCTTTTTAAAAGAATTGAGGTGGTTCCAAGAAAGACTATTTCAAATAAATTCAGAATGTTTTCTGATTGGTTCAAAATATAATTATTCAGGACAGTGTATATGAAGACGATGTACAAACAAATTTATGCATTTTGATTTTGGATGTCAAGGTGTAAACATCGGCCACTACATATCTTTGAACAACATAAGATATTAGCTTATGGTGGAAATTATGGGTTCATACCTTTTCCCTAATTCATAATTGAACAAAATAGATTCCAAATGATTTGAACTTCAAAGTCTTATGGCAGGTTAGAATTATGCTAATGAAGCGCTACATTGGTAAGAAAATCATTGTAATCTATTGAATTTTCTATGAAAATTATTGAATGACTTTAGTTTAGAAATGGAAAATGCTATTTCGAACTCAAGCAATTCAGACTAATTAAAATAATATTTTGAACTTAAGCAATCAAGATCAATGAAAATGATATTTTGATCTTCAGCAATTCAAACCAATGAAAATGGTATTTTGAACTTGAGCAATTCAGACCAATGAAAATGATATTTTGAACTTGAGCAATTCAGACCAATGAAAATAGTATATTTAACATGAACTGGAAGTGCAAATCATCATAACACACAAAAACAATATTATTCAACATTTTTGAAAACACAATCGAAAAAATAAGTTTTAAATTTTGAGATTGTTCAGTAGAAACAAACCCCACAACATTATCGTACCATGTTTGGACAGAACAGATACTACACTTTTATTTATATATTTTTGACAACCAAGAGTTATACTAGTCTGAAGGTTAAGAAGGTTCTTTTAGTTTGAGTTTCATGTTTGATACAATTGCGACTTCAGATGAAATTTTCAAAATTGCTTTTTTGCATTTTGTTTTTGAGATTGAAGGCAATAACGTACGTACGAACATGAACATGCCTTAGCATATTATTTATAGAGACATTATTAATGTTATTATTATTTTTATTAATGTTGTTATTATTATTATTATTATTATTATTATTATTATTATTATTATTCGTATTATTATTATTATTCGTATTATTATTATTAATGTTATTATTATTATTAATGTTATTATTATTATTATTGTTATTATTATTATTATTATTAATGTTATTATTATTATTATTATTATTAATGTTATTATTATTTTTAATGTTATTATTATTAACATTATTATTATTGTTATTATTATTATTATGATTATTATTATTATTATTATTATTATTATTATTATTAATGTTATTATTATTATTAATGTTATTATTATTATTATTGTTATTATTATTATTAATGTTATTATTATTATTATTGTTATTATTATTATTAATGTTATTATTATTATTATTATTATTATTATTAATGTTATTATTATTAATGTTATTATTATTAACATTATTATTATTATTGTTATTATTATTATTATGATTATTATTATTATTATTATTCGTATTATTATTATTAATGTTATTATTATTAATGTTATTATTATTAGCATTATTATTATTAATGTTATTATTATTATTAATGTTATTATTATTATTATTATTATTATTATTATTATTATTATTATTATTATTATGTTTGATATATTTCACATTCGAAGTAGCATAGCAAGGCTGTATCAAAAGAGGAAACATGGTTGGAGAGGATTGAAAAGTGTAAAAGATTGTGTTAGAACCGAGGAGATGTCGTTGAAAGAGCATATGGTTAGAAGTGGGGAGTGGATGCTTAAGGTTGTGGCCAATGAAGTGGAGGTATGTGAGACCAAGGCTGATTATGTGAAACGTATGGATAGAGAAAGGGCAGAGGAACTGGCTAGGAATAAAATGCATGGAAGGTTCTTCCAAGATATACAGAAGTGGCTGATGAAAGATCATGCCAATGGCTTAGAGCTGGGTATCTGGTTAAGAATACTGAAGCTTTTGTTTGTGCAGCAGAAGCAGGCATTAGGAACACGATTGTTCAAAAAAGTGGTTCTAGGAGAGGAAGTTGCTGCAGAATGCCGGATTTGTGGTAAGACCTCAGAGTCAATTGCGCACCTTGCAGCAGGGTGTAGTGGACTGGCCCAGAGAGAGTACTGCAAAAGACACGATTGCATGGGACTCCGGATATATTGGGAGGTTTGTAAGAGGGTTGGGGTGAAGTGTGTTGGAAAATGGTTTGAGGAGGTGCCTAATGAAGTGAGAACAAGTGAGGATAGCAAGGTAGAGGTATGGTGGGACAAAAGTGTCATAACAACCAAGCAATTGGAACATAATCGTCCGGATTTGGTCGTCATTGACAAGGTTTCAAAAAACTGGCAGATTGTAGACTTCTCAGTACCCTGAGATAGGAATGTGAGAGAGAAGGAGAATGAGAAGTGGAGCAATTATGCTCCATTGGCCTTGGATATAAGGCGTATACACAAGGTTAAAATACAAATAATCCCGGTCGTAGTTGGTACACTAGGAGGTGTATCAAGTCGTCTGGAAGGACAATTGAAAAAACTGCAAATCCCCAATGTTTTAGACGGCCTTCAAACCTCTGCAATTATAGGTACCACCAACATCCTTAGGAAAACTCTTGATCTTTGAAGCTCCTGGTTTGAAGCCGGAATTAAGGGAAATCCTCTGGAAATGAATCCCATCCCTTTCCAGAGAGATGTTGATGAACGAAATCAGAATTATTATTATTATTATTATTATTATTATTATTATTATTATTATTATTACTATTATTATTATTATTATTATTATTATTATTATTATTATTATTATTAATGTTATTATTATTATAATTATTAATGTTATTATTATTAGTATTAATGTTATTATTATTAGTATTAATGTTATTATTATTAGTATTATTATTATCATTCTTCTTCTTCTTATTATTATTATTATTATTATTAATGTTATTATTATTATTGGTAATATTAGTACTATTTTTATTGTTGTTATTATTAATTTTATTATTATTAATATTATTATTATTATTATTATTATTATTATTATTACTAATATTAATATTGTTATTATTATTTGTAGTAGTAGTAGTAGTAGTAGTAGTAGTAGTAGTAGTAGTACTAGTAGTGAAAACCCAACTCTCAATTCATGTGTTAAATACTTTGGTTTTAGTAACGAATAAATAAAGACAGCTAAATAAAAATAAAAGTATTTTTTTATATAAAGTAAAATTTTGTCAGCTATTAAAAAGTTATCACGTTTTTGGAGTTTGTCTGTTCGTATGCAAATAGAAACATGTGATTAGTTAACAAAATCAGAATAGGTAGAATACTACTAAGGTAATATGTTTTTAACATTGAATCTCACATGAGTTTAAAAATAATTATTTTTACTTTTTATAGATTTAAAGAAATTAATAAAACAAAATAACATGAAATACATATTGTAATAAATATTTTTAAAACTAAGCGATCTTTTTTATAATCTGCCGAAAAAGCAAACGTAAAGGATATTTGGTTCAAAGCGAATTAGCCTCACTTAAAATATTAATTTCTAATGTATTTTTTGTGACAATAAATACATTCATCGTAGTTATTGACTCTCTCATGCAAAAATTAAGTAGCATATTTTTGTCCACTAAATTTCACAATTATTTTTCTTTGTACTAGTGATACAGCGATAGAATCTAGGTAAGGATGAAAATTGGCATACCAAGTAACTGTATTAACACGACTCAATAATTTTGTTACCATGATCCAGTATGTTTTCGCATGGTGTGTTATGCATACAAAAATTCATCTTCAAATGATCAGGTGAAAATATTTCACTTCCACTAAAACAGGCAAAATTCAAATTCAATGCAAAATCTTGAATTTTGTTTAGTTCAGTTAGTTCTTCAAGATCAAGGGTTGCTTTCTTTATAATTTACATTTATATACAAAATCTTTTTTAAGCATTAATATTATTCTCTTTGAAGCTGCTATCTGGATTTTGCAACAGCTTGGTTTATCAGGGATTGTCTCTCAGCTTAATATTTCAATTTTATTTGGTTAAACCAGTTGCCTCTTCACAATCGACACATTGATCAAATCCATGCAGATGTCCTCTGTGAATTTATTTACAATTTCTATCACGTACGACTAGTTGTTTTTCAGGTTCAGCATGATTTTAAGTTATCCATGAAGAGTAGATGGTGTACAATTTTATTTTGTTTCTTTCTAAGGTTGCCATTACTAAACAACAAAATATCCAAGTATCCAAATGTGATATACCTTGCTAACTGCATGTCTGCACTCAATCCAAACCATCGACAGATTTCTATTTCTTCCACCAGTTATTCACAACAAGTGTTCCAGTTTTCCTCCTTGTTCATTTTTTGTTTTGCATATGTTGAATTAACTACAATTTGTATCAACAACTTGTAGGTTGTTCTAAAGCAGCAAATAAGCCAGGATTTATTGACCAAATGGGCCTTTGGTCTTTTGTGCAAAGTATATGCATTGTTGACATTCAGGTGATCTTCATCATCACTAGAGATTTTATTAAATATCTTCAGTTTTGAAGTTACTGAAATGAATTACTTTTCTGTGGACAGATTCTTTGGTATTTTCTAGAACTTTCATCTTTACTTTTTCCTTATTTCCTCTTTTAGGGTCTTTTGTGATCTTTATGCAATAGTTTCACTTTTTGCATGGCTGCAGATGTCAGCTGCTTTTGATGTTTAATAAAGTTCCTGTATAAGTGCAAGCTTTAGTGTTGGGGGACGCACACGTTAACAGTTTGAGTCTGACAATGTGGCTTGAATAATAATCTCTTCTGTAACTAAAACAATCATTGAAGAAAGAAAATATATATTTTACAAGCAGAAACCTCAACATTACCTGAAAATGTACGACGCGTTTTCTTGACTTCTGCTTCCAGCCCTTAGCTACATCATATTACCACTTTTATCCTTGGTTTTTGATGTTTATAATTTGCAACTGAAAAATACAATAAAATCAAATAAAACGTCATCTTTACTATTTATGCATATCATGTGTGAACAGAAACCTCACATTTCTGAATTTTTGAGATGAGGATTGGTTATTTTTATTATTTGGATTCATTGGACTACTGTTCTCATCTTGAGTGTGATTTTCACAACGTTTCGGTCGATGTAACCTCCGACCTTCTTCAGGTGTATCTTGTTGTACTCAGAAATGTTTCTGTCGAACTCGGGAATTTGAAGTGTGGGCGACTGAAAACTACGATTGCGACTTACTTAGGATGTCTATCCAGTCATGACTGACGGAACAAGAACATGATACCCCCATGATGTAAATAAAGGTTTCTGCTCGAAATTCCATCCAAATTCCCGAGTTCAACAGAAACACTTTCGAGTTTGACAAGATACACTTGAAGAAGGTCGGAGGTTACATCGACAAAACATTGCGAAAATTACACTCAAGATGTGAGAACAGTTGTTTGATGAATCCAAATAATACGAGAAACCTCACAATCTTATTGTAAAAAACGTCCTCATGCAAGTTACACCACAGGATTTATTGGAAAAAAATTATTTATAAAAAAGTTCTGTGCCATTTGAGTGAGGAGCTTTATTTTTATTGCGTTTAAAATAGATAGATAGATAGGTAAAGAGAGAGAGAGAGAGAGAGAGAGAGAGAGAGAGAGAGAGAGGGAGAGGGAGAGAGAAAGGAAAAGTGAGATAGCGACTAGAAATATAATGTAGATTATGGATTTATTTCCTGATCTAAAAGTTGCTTCTAACAGGATTGTCCCAACAGTGGTATGAGAGTCTCTAACCCAACTAAACCTTTCATTATTTGTTTTGTCACGACCTTACAAAGCTCCCTCTGTTAAATTCAAAGCCCACACGATCTTAAGTGATAAAATTAGAAACTAGCGAGGGCACCTGACGTTGGACAGTCATCTTATTTCTTCTGGTTCTTTTTTTATCAATATATATAATGGAGATAACAGAGGTGTGTGTGATAATTAGTTTATAGTGAAATAAAGATTACACAATCTCTAACCAAATTTTCTAACAGCCAGCATTGCTTAAATTCAGTGCAAGAGAAAAATCGAAGACGCATTATGCGATGACAAAGTAATTGAAATTATCAAAATTTGAATACTAAATCTAAAACAAATCAAAGTAAAACAAGAATAAAATCAATGAAATAAAAACTATTGATTTACAAGGTCTTTATAACACTAACGCTTTATACACACAATTGGATAAATAAATATGAGTTTTAGCCAGCAACAGCTGCAGACATTAAATCAGTTTTATTTACTAAATATATTTTCATTGCATTTTTCAAATGGCTAAAGACCCATTACTAGCTGAGCTACAATGTCTATGCAGAGTAATAATCTTATGAAAAGTAACATTTTCGCGCATTATTTTGACAACATTATTTCTATAAGTATTGCATAATTTTGAAAATAAAAACACGTATTTAAACAGCGTTTACATTCAAGGAGAAAAAAACTTCATTATTCATTTCATGTGCGAACTATGCGTTCCTCCTGATTTAGAATATATGAAAATATTGCCGTTGAATAAGTGACACCAAGTCACGAGGAAAGAAAAAGAAAAAAGCACACACACAAACTGATTCTATTCCTGATGATGATGTTATAATGCTGAAACTTAGTTGATTTTAAACAAATAAATGTTTATTTTAAAAAAATTTGTGTTGCACTGACTTTCAATTTAAATTTAAACAACACGTATATCAAGGAGAAAACGTCACAAAAACATGTATTCAATATCAGCATAAATTTACTTGACTTATTTTCATACTCGGAGGTGAAGGTAGTTCGGTGGTTAATAACACGAACTGACATCCTGGATGCCCCAAGTTCGAATCTAGTTCTTTCCACAAAAGTCACTTTCACTTAGGATGTTGGCAACTTCCACGTGGTCCTTTGTGTAAGTATCTGATGTCTTTCTAAAAATAATTCTGACTGAAAAGTATCAGGGAAACCAATGCTAATAACAGAATCTTCGGATTCAAATGATATAATGATGGTGATTTGCATACTTGATGGAGCTTCGGCACATGCTTGCAAACAAAATCCCATGAATTGTCACGATTTTGAATCAGTCTTTCAGGAACAGCACGACAGTCTCAACCTTGATTTGATTGGAGTTTGTCTTTCTGGTTCATCTTGAATTAAATCATCTTACATAGCTAAGAAACATGTCTTAACTACATGTGACGAAACAAAAAGCTCGTACAGAAGAGAAAACATTTTTTTAAGTAAGCAGGGAATATATAAAACTCAGGAAACTTCATAAGTGGCACTGAAAGCACTATATTAGTGCTTTCAGTAGCGCTCTAGAAGACTCCTAGTGTTTTTGTTTTCAGTGCTCACTTAAAAAAATAATTTCTCTTCTATTTGGGGTTATAAACTTGGTTTTAGTAGTTCTCTGGAGGCCTCCTTAATTTTATTTAGTGCTTTCAGTAGCGCTATGGCGACCTCTTGGTTTTTATTTTTTCAGTGCTCAGAATAAAGTAATTTCTCTTCTTGAGAGATGGTATAAAATCTTGGTTTTATTTGTTCCCTGGAGTCCTCTTTACTTTTATATAGTGCTTTCTATAGCGCTTATGCAGCCTCCTTTTATATTTTTTCACTGCTCACTTCAAAAAATGTTTTCTCTTCTGGGGATGCCACTTAGTAACACTTTTTAAACATTTTAGCTGAAAATTATATATCTATATATCTATATCATTAAGACTAAATAATAGATAAAGGCGTGAGTTCATATAGAAACGTTGATTTAATTTGAATAAAATAAAATATGCATCAAGTGCGCTTGAAAGTCAAATCACAACAAAATATTAGAAAAAGAAACAAATATTTTACTTGTTTGAAATTTATATTTTAAATATATTTTAGAGTCAAACTCCATCCTCAGTATGTTGTTTTCTTCCTTTTTTTCTTCTTCTTTCTTGTCATGTTGTAAAGTTGGAAAAAGAAAAGTCTGTAAAGATTTGTATGTTGTCTCTCAGCGATTGTATTTTCAAATGTTGGAATGTGGCGTTGGCTACGCGAGATTAACGTCAAAGGTTCTATTATAGAAACATACTTTTATTTCTCCAACTTTACAACATAGAAAGAAAGAAGAAGAAAAAAAGAAAAAAATGTACAAAATACTGAGGAGGGAGTTTGACTCTGAAATATATTTAATTTATAAATTTCAAGCAAGTACAATATTTGTTTATTTTCCTAATATTGCTTTGTGATTTGGCTTTCAAGCGCACTTGATGCATATTTTCTTTTAGATGAATTTATTTTTTTAAGGACAACAATATGTACATAACATTAAATAAAGCCATTTTTAGATTAAATTTAAATTTATAAATTTTATAAGAAAATTAATAAATTTCAAATTAAATCCTGTACCTTAATTTTTAAAGTTTAGAAAAAAACATTTAGTTAAATCATTTACATGCTTTGCAAGAAATTCTTTTCTAACTTGTATATGTGTGTGTGTATGTATTAATAATATTTAGTATTAAGTAATAATACATAGTATTAAGTAATAATATATAATATGAAGTAATAATTTGTAGTGTTAAGTAATAATATGTAGTATTAAGTAATAATGTGTAGTATTAAGTAATAACATGTAGTATTAAGTGATAATACATAGTATTAAGTAATAATATATAGTATGAAGTAATCATTTGTAGTATTAAGTAATAATATGTAATATTAAGTAATAATTTGTAGTATTAAGTAATAATACATAGTATTAAGTAATAATATATAGTATGAAGTAATCATTTGTAGTATTAAGTAATAATATGTAGTATTAAGTAATAATTTGTAGTATTAAGTAATAATTGGTAGTATTAAGTAATAATATGTAGTATTAAGTAATAATTTGTAGTATTAAGTAATAATACATTGTATTAAGTAATAATATATAGTATTAAGTAATGATTTTTAGTATTAAGTAATAATTTGTAGTATTAAGTAATAATTTGTTGTAATAAGTAACAATATGTAGCAATAAGTAATAATATGTAGTATTAGGTGATAATTTGTAATATTAAGTTATAATTTGTAGTAATTAGTAATAATATTTAGTATTAAGTAATGATATTTAGTATTAAGTAATGATATGTTGTATTCTGTAATAATTTGTAGTAATAAGTAATGTTTATGGCGATAAATGGTAATAAAACGAAAGGAACACAGGACTTTTAGAAACAAACGTGTATTCACATATCTTACAGGCAAAAGCAGGTTGAGCAATACCCTTCCTCAACGATAAGGCGTTTACACACAACCTCCTTGTCCACATGCCAATCTCTGACTCCGGGCACCGGTACTTGATACCAGAAATGACGTCACCAGAGGAAGTGACGTCATGAGATAGTCCATTAATCCCATGGAGGGACTTCTCCAACACCCCACTTTCAAGCTTTTTGTTCGTAAAAGCTGTCAGTTTCTCTTCCTTTTAGGGTTTACCACCAATGACTCGGTAAACTTCCTCTTACGGAATGACTGCCGTAGTTCAGGTATTGGTTGAGGAGGTTCAAGATCAAAAGTTTCGAAGACAGTGTCTATCGGCTCATCTTCCAATGCTGGACTGTCACAGGTTTGAACTGATCGACATCTTCTAAGTTGGTTCTGGTGACGTTTGTTGGTATATGTTGGTTCTTGGACGATATATACCATGTCACCGACTCTCTTTGTAATTGTACCCACCTCCCAGAATGATGTGTTGTTTTTATAACTTTTGAAAAACACTCTTTCACCTGATATGAAACGTTTACTGGCTACACAAGTGGTCACTAGTGGCCTTGACTGTTTGGGTAAGAGCTTGTCAAAACGGATCTCACTTTCCGTGCAAACATCATTTCTGGAGATGAGATTGCTGCTGGTGTGTTCGGGTTGGGTGTAATCTTATACACGTGTAGAAATTGTTGAAATTTTTTAATCTCCAGAAGAGACATCGGGAGTTCTCTGATTGTGTTGCCCATCATCGTTTTTATTTCCCTGTCCGTCCGAAGAGTGGCAATGATGGATCTTCAAACGGATCCCTTTTCAATAGTATCGGCCTAGATAGGCTATCCGCATGGCTAATTTGTTTCTTATCATTTTTGTCAGCCTCCTTAGGTTGCTTTGGCTTGGGGAATTCTTTTGGCGCGGGTTTTTTAGCTTCTGGCTTTGCAGTTTCAGTTTTTTTGCCTCCTTTGGCTGATTCCGTTGAAGCTTCCTTTTTCGAATTCTCTGTTGCTGCAAATGGGACGTTTCTTTTCTTCTTGAAAATGTGTAGAGTGTTTTCTTTTAGTTCGAATCTTGCTGTAGCCTTTGTACATTTTCCTAGTTCTGGTGAGAATACTTCTAGAAATTCCTCTTTTAACTCGTCCTTCAGTTGTTGCTCCTCCATAGATGAGTCTTCTACCTTATGACAGAATTTATTCATAGGTTGATTCCACAATTCGAATCGCTCCATCCAATCAGTACCGAACAGGTTTTCGAATGTCCTATGTACATACACATTCATTTTTTTAGTAACACCATTTAAGGTCACCGGGAGTGTGAGCTCTACCTCAAATTCCACTTTATCACCTGTCACAGCTAGAGCCGATTTGTTCGTCTTCCACATGGTTGGTTTCCTTAGCCCTTTCCACATCTTAAGGTCAATGATGGACAGGTCTGATACGGAATTCAATTGTAGATGCACAATTTTATTTGCAATGTTAACTGTGACATATTTGTGCTGGTTCTTATCTGAATCCAAGTCGAATCTAGTCTGCAGGACGCTGTTTTTGTCTTTGTTCTTCCTGCACTGGGTCGCTTTGTGGTCCTTCCTACCACATTCGTTGCAGTACTTATCTTTGTAAAAACATTGACTCAACCAATGTTTCCCACCGCAGCGATAGCACGGGCTTGTAAGGGATCTGGGTCTTGTGACTCGGTGGAACTTATTAGATTTAGCGTGAGTTTTCTTGCTTCCAGCTTTGCTTCTTCGAGATGAGTATTTTTCCGGTCTGAAGGTCGTCCTTCTAATGAATGTTGTGCCTGACTCCTCGACGTCTCAAGTTGTTTCTTAGGCAGACTACCCGTTGACAATCCTCGGAGGATGAGGCCCTGTTCGCTCTCAAGTCTAGAGAGAACACGTTGTCTAATCTCATCATTTTGAATGAGACCAGACTCTATGCAATATTAAACACTTGAAGTCATTTGCCGATAAGTCAGATAGATGGAAATCATCGCAGTGTTTATTTATCATGGACGTGAAGGTTAGGTAATCGTCATTGTCGCTTTTTGTAGGTTCAAGCACTTCCATCTTCTATGAAAGAGCATAGAATTCGGGCTGAAGAGTTCGGATAAAAGTTTGACTGCTTCAGAAAATTCCAATTCACCCATGTTCCTGAGAATATAATCCACAAATTTGTTATGTTCTAGTTATTTTAAGGAACGATTTTAACCCATAGTTAACAAGTACTACCACTCCGGGTCAGAGTGGACCTGGGAGCAATGGCAATTAAAGGGTGGCTCCACACTCCCCAAGACCCGAAAGGTGAGGCCTCACCATCGGATATAGTTTCAAGTCATATCCATTTGACTGGAGAAGAGAGATAAAATAATAAAAAAAAGAACATGTCCTTTCCTGCGTATGAGGAGGGAGCAATGTATCCCTTGCTTATTGGTAAGAACCTTAAAGATAATCCAATATGATGGTGGACAAAAAAGATTTTTACTTGCTAAACAAAAAACAAAAAAAAAATTTACTGTGATATAATATAGTTGCAAAAGAATAAAAATAATTGTGGAATTGTCCGGTAGTTAACCAAAATGGCTAGTTTTTTTTATGTGTGTGTGTGTGTGTGTGGGCGAGGAAGAAAAAACTTATCACTTTAGAACCGACATAGAATATTTAAGAAAATTCCACTCAATGAAAAAAGTATTCCCTTTAATCCAAATAAAACGAAAGGGAAAAAAACATTTCTCTCCCGTTAAAATTAGCAGCAAAAAAACAAAGGCAAAAAAACAACAACTTTTCACTTCATTTGAAACATGTCCAAATTTGCATAAGAATAAACCGTCGACAAGTTACAATTAGAATTGTTCATGTGGTGAAATTGGGTCAACATTTTTCTCTTTTTTTCCTTCTTTCAATAAGCTACCAAATTAATTTTTACGGCCTTAACAAAAATGCGTTTAGTACAGTTCTTTTCAATTTAAATATAGAGACAAAAAGATTAATTTACAATTGGGTGGATAACTTTGCCTTGCGTTTGTTACTTTCTTGTTTTTAGAATTTTTTTTTAGAAACGTAATTGCCAGCCGAATTTTTAGCTTGTAAACCCGAAGTTCTTTTGAAGTCCAATTAATTTCATTCTTTTGTTTTTTTTGTGGAGTTAACCCGTGTGAAAGTCGAATCCGACGTCGCCAGTTGTTAAATGGTAATAAAACGAAGGAACACAGGACTTTTAAGAACGAACATTCAACCATCTCAACAAAAATAACCTTCTTAGTGACACTCAATATGGTTTCTGTTCTGCTAGATCTACAGCAGATGTGCTTACAGTTATATCTCATAGGATTAGCAAATCTCTCGACGGAGGCAACCTTTCTAGGACAATTGCTCTTGCCATATCTAAGGCATTTGATAGGGTATGACATAAAGGTTTACTTCATAAGATCTCTAGCTATGGTATAGTTGGAAATGTCTTCTCAATTATTAAATCATTTCTTTCTGATAGGTTCATAAGAGTAGTAGTTGAGGGGCAAAAAATCAGAAGCTCACAGTATTAATGCCGGTGTCCCTCAGGGGTCCATCCTGGCCCCAACTCTTTTCCTGATCTACATTAATGATCTTCCAAATCACATCCTTACATCATTTGTAGACATTTATGCTGACGACACTACCATTTATGATAGCACATCTAAGACAGTAAACGACCAAGTTCTCTCCAATTCTCTCTCCTCTGATCTTGAGCACGTAGTACAATGGGGTAAGGAGTGGCTGGTTACTTTTAATGCATCTAAAACCAAGCTTCTCTCTTTACATCATCAACATTCTGATCCACATTTGGCATCAATTGAAATGAATGGCTCTCGTCTTCAGGAGGCCTCAAGTTTTGACAAGCTTCTGGGCTTGACCATTACTCCTGATCTTAAATGGAACACGTACATCAAATCTGTTGCCAAGGCCGCTGGAAAAATGGTGGGATCTTTCTATCGATCCGGTAGATATCTCACTGCTGATGCAATTCTCTATCTATATAAGAGCCAGGTACGTCCAAGGATGGAATACCGTTGCCACATCTGGGAAGGAGCTGCTAGAAAGGACTTGTCCTGCCTTGATAGAGTTCAAAATAGACTTTGTAGCCTCGTAGGAGATGTCCTTTTCTCTTCCTTGCAACCTCTATCTCACAGAAGAGATATTGCGAGTTTGTCTCTGATGTATCGTTATTTTCATGGAAAGTGTTCGACTGAGCTTCAATCTATGGTCCCCCTCGCCAAACTTTCACAAGAAACACTCATCTAGCTGTAAACACTATCAATAATTCCCCCCACTCTTTATCTATGCCTAAACCTAAACGTAGATTCCATGAACAAAGCTTCTTTCTTAGAACTGCACGCCTGTGGAATTGTCTTCCGTTTTCCTGCTTTCCGGCTGACTACAATATGGTTGTCTTCAAGTCTAACGTAAATAAGTTCTTGATGAGCCGTTCCATATAAGTTCTCAAATTGACCAAATTTTCATTACTAATGATTACTATATTGTCCAATTTCTACTGTACACTCTTTAACCCTTATCCTTGAGTGGCCTCTTGGCCTTGATAATGTGGTGATGCCTATGTAAAAAAAAAAAAAATTCACATATGTTACAGGCAAAAGCAGGTTGACCAATATCATTCCTCAACTGTAGGGCGTTTAGACACAACCTCCTTGTCCACGTGCCAATCTCTGACTCCGGGCACCGATAGTTGATACCGGAAGTGACTTCACCAGAGGAAGTTACGTCATGAGATAATCCCATTGAGGGGCGTCACCAACAGTAATAATATGTAGTATTAAGTTATAATATGTATCTTAAGTAATAATTTGTAGTATTAAATAATAATATGTAGTATTTAGTAATAATATTTAGTATTAAGTAATAATATTTAGTATTTAGTAATAATATGTAGTATTAAGTAATAATATTTAGTATTAAGTAATAATTTGTAGTATTTAGTAATATGTAGTATTAAGTAATAATATTTAGTAATAATGTGTAGTATTAAGTAATACTATGTAGTATTAAGTAATAATATGAAGTATTAAGTAATGATATGTATCTTAAGTAATAATTTGTAGTAATAAGTAATAAAATGTAGTATTTAGTAATAATATCTACTATTAAGTATTAATTTGTAGTAATAAGTAATGATATTTAGTATTAAGTAATAATATTTAGTGTTAAGTAATAATATGTAGTATTAAGTAATAATTTGTAGTATTAAGTAGTAATTTTTAGTATTTAGTAATAATATTTAGTATTATGTAATATGTAGTATTGTGTAATAATATTTATATTACATAATAATATGCAGTATTAAGTAATTCTTTGTAGTATTAAGTAATAATATTTAGTATTAAATAATATATGCTGTGTTAAGTAATAATATTTAGTATCAAGTAATGATATGTATCTTAATAATTAGTAGTAGTAAGTATTAATATGTAGTATTTATTAATAATTTGTGGTATTAAGTAATAATTTGGGGTATTAAGTAATGATATGTAGTATTAAGTAATAATATGTAATATTAAGTAATAACATGTAATAATAAGTAATAATATGTAGTATTAAGTAATACTATTTAGTATTAAGTATTAATACTTAGTAATAAGTAATAACGTGTAGTATTAAGTAATTATATGTAGTATTAAGTGATAAATTTTAGTATCAAATTATTATGCGTAGTATTAAGTAATAATATTTAGTATTAAGTATTAAATAAAAACATTTAGTATTAAGTAATAATTTGTATCTTAAGTAATTGTATTAATAAGTAATAATATGTATTTTAAGTAATAATATGTAGTATTAAGTTATAATATATAGTATTAAGTAATAATTTGTAGTATTAATAAAAAATATGTAGCATTAAGTAATAATTTGTAGTATTAAGTAATAATATTGAGTGATAAGTAATAATTTGTAGTATTAAGTAATAATATGTAGTGTTATGTAATAATAGTTAGTAATAAGTAATAATATGTAGTGTTGAGTAATAATATTTAGTATTAAGTAATAATTTATAGTATTAAGTTTTAATATATAATAATAAGTAGAAGATTGTACATCTCGAAAACAAAATAGGCTTAATGACGCCTAAAATTCAGACTAGAATTGTCTGCATAATCCTATGGCACAGAGGATAAAGTACTTGGTAAAATTCACTTGTAAAGTTACACTATTCTCGAGGTTGGAGATTCAATCTTCAGTACAGGCGACACTCAAAATACAATTGTAAATTACTTAAGACTTCTACACAGTCATGGATATTGGAACAAAAGCATGCTACTCCTGTGGATTAAGTAAAGGTTCCGTTCAAAATTCCATGCATATTCTGAGTTCTATAGAAAGATCCCCAAGTTTAACAAGATTCACATGAGGAAGATCGGAGGTTACATCGACCGAAACGTTGTAAAAATAACACTTAAGCCCAAAAAATCCAAATAATACGAATAATTAATCCTCATCTCAAAAATTCGGAAACGTAATTGAAAAAACAAATTTCATTAAAACATTTATTACTTGATATTGTGTCGTGGAACAACAGTGAAAATAAGAACAATCAAGTTGAGGTTCGGTTAAAGAACAAGTGTGTTAACAATAATGTACAAAGATAGGAAAGCGTGTATATCTGCTGGGCACTCGACTAGCAGTTGAAGTACAGTCGTATCTTTCTCACCGGTGTGGGAATTACCAGCGCTATTTATAGTGCTAATCGGTAATAAATTCCTCTGTTCAAGGAAGCCGGTATAAAACTTGAAAAATTGATTTAAATTTGACACGTTAATCTAAGGAAAATGAGAATGTCAACTAAAACTGCCTTTTTCTCGCTTTAATTAAAAACTAAAATTGATTGTAAATAATATTTTATTCCATGACATTAAAAAAAAAGAAGCTTTTAACCTTTCACGTTTCGATGATAAACTAAACTTGTATTTATGTTTATTTATAGTTTCTTTGTCTGTATCACATCGCTTCATTCCTTCTCTATCTATCTCTCTTTCTTTCTCTCTCTCTCTCTCTTTCTTTCTTTCTCTCTCTCTCTCTCTCTCTCTCTCTCTCTCTCTATATATATATATATATATATATATATATATATGCACAAGCACGCACACACACGCATAGATAGATAGATAGATAGATAGATAGATAGATATAATATTCGGTTTTACATTCATTACACATGTTGACATTGGATGACTTTTAGAAATTTATTTTCAAATTAACCTTTCTCTGACCGCGTCTTTATTTATCCATCTTTTCCTCAAGTTAATTCTTATCACCATGTTATCCTTGACCTTAATCTGTGAACGGAAATTGCTACCTTAACCTTTCTACATCTACTAACCCAGGAACTCTCATCCATTCTTCTAAGGTGGCCATTGAAATCTACTTTTTTGCATCTCCGTATATCCACCAGATAGACTCTTCCTCTGAGACCACTAGATCTAAACTTGTTTTTATCATTCAAATTACACACCCATCGTATCATTATCATAGCATTTCTCTTCATGCAACGCATATCCTCAACTCTCACTGGCAAGGTTTATTCCTATACATCATCGGCAGTGGCAATACCCTGTTGTTGTATGGCAGAATATCCTTGAACATCTACTTGTAACTTTTGTAATCGCCTTTACCAACTGCTCCATCTTGTGCTCCAACAGTATCACCAAGGTGACAAAACCTCAGTAGGTCCGTCATCTAAACATACGTTCTCCACATCCGAGTTATCACATTTCCATTGTCTTAGCCTTCTTGTACACATACGTGTTAACTCTTTCAACCTAATAATAATACCATTGCATTTCTTGTGCATCCAATTCTCACAAGTACCACAAAACTGAATTGTACTCGAATCTGTTTCCACAAAACGATCAGAGAAACTTTTCTATTTCTGGAAGCAATACTACAAACACTAACCATCACTTTCGTTTCAGTAACATTCACTCACAGATCTTTACTTTCTATAGCATTCCTGCGAGTCTTTCATTTAACATGTATACTTTCCATAACATTCCACCATTAATTTAACATCTATGCCGTCGTCCATTGTTTCACGGGCGAGCACTAAATTATCAGCAGAAAGCAGCTTTTCAAAAAAACCCGTACAAAATATTTTGGACAATGCTTTTACGACACAAATGAAAAGCAAACGACATATCACTGATGTATTCCAGTTTTAATATTAAATCGTTGTGTATATAAAAAAAGTAGACTCAATTTTTCTCCTCTGGACGAAACTGTCGTAGGTTGACAACAGATGGCACATAGAAAATTATCATGTTTAGGTCATTAGCCATTACATTATGCAGCTATAGAACGCAATTACATACACATTACTTCGTAATATTAAAGCATTACTTTTATTCCGAAGAGTGCTATGAACATCATCGTCCTAACCTACAGAGAAAGTAGCTAGATTTTCACCCGCACTTACACAAGCCCTCTTACGCTCCCATTGTACACCACGTCCATTTATTCTATTATATATCTTCTTGGATTTTCTCCGTCATTAACTGCATCTCCGCATATTTTTACCACCTTTGACCTACATAAATAATGATTTCTCCCTTCCATAAATCTAGCCCATCTTATTGACTGAGAATTATACATTCTAAAATGCCTTTATTTGATTATTCAGCCATTAAATGAACAGTTTGAAACTAAATCACAACGCCATTTCTCTACGTACACGAGATTCTTACGTTTTACTTATATGATTCTGGACATTTTCCCGCTGAAAAAATCTTACATTACATTGTTTATTTGTGAAAATATTACACAACAAAACAAACAAAACAAAAGTTATCTTTTCCCTAACATGTAAGTTACATTTACCGTTGGCTTAATTGTGAATCCATTAACGCGTTTTCTAGCACAGTACCAAGTGAGAAAGAAAGATAGATACATAGATAGATAGACAGATTCTGAAAGCCGTTCTTAACATGGTAAAGTTGGGGGGTATTCCGAAGGCCGTTCTTAACATGAGTGAGTTGGGGTGTCTTTTTTAAAAGCCGTTCTTAACATGGGGAGGTTGGGGTGCATTGCGTGCGCGTGCATCTCCACTCACATCCATTCTTATCATATATTCTTTTAAGGATGATGCACTTCTCGCCCCAGTTTTTTTTTTTTTTTTTTCAGCAATTAATTTTTTTTTCTTGACAATATGAGACCGCTTGTTCCGGCGTCATCAAATATATTTGCAACTGGAGATATTATTTTTTTGTTTACACAGTTTTTTGAAAAATGCTGTTACATGTGTTAGCTGCTTAATGAATTTAATGATTTTTATTTCCTTCCAATTTTATTTCGAAAAGTTCATCTGCTACTTTGCAGTGCATTGATTGACTGACGACATTTTGCGTCACATTACAATCAAAACCAAAACGTCATGTTCCGAGCAAAGCCAATCGGACGCTGAGTTACGTCTGGTTCAAATTATGCGGACCAAATTCACAATGATTGAAATTTATCGTGTTGTGTAATTATTTCTAAAAAACAAATACAAAACAATTCCATTCCAAAGAAAAAAAAGTAATAATTAAAAAAATATATTATCTTTTATCTAACATGTAAGTTACATCATTGGCTTCATTGCGAATCCATTAACGCGTTTTCAAGCACGGTAACGAGAGAGAGAGAGAGAGAGAGAGAGAGAGAGAGAGAGAGAGAGAGAGAGAGATACTTATATATGTTTTTTTTCATTCGAATATGCTTTTCATTTATTTTAGATACACCTATCAATTTGATAAAAAAAACAAAGATATTGTAAAACTTGAATTTAACTTAAAATACTATTTTCAAAAATAGCATGGTATCATAAGCGCATAAGCACCACTTTATTTTACATATTTCATTTCCTAAGGACCGTTTAAATAAATTTACAATGATTGAAATTTAAAATGTGTGTAATTATTTAAATAAAAGAATACAATAAATACATGTTACCATGAATAAAATTTCATTATTGTTTAGTACTTATTTTTTTTTAAATCATTACTCAACACTTTAAATTGAAATCATTGTGAAGATTATTGAAAGGGTCCTTTGGAAGTGAAATATGTAAAATAAAGTGGTGCTTATTCACTTATGTTACCGCGCTATTTTTGAAAATAGTATTTGCAAGTCAAATTCTTTGCATTTTTAAAAATTAAATTGTTAGGTGAAAGTACGGAGTAGTTACAATACACCCGCCAGTTCGGTAACATAAGTGCACGCACGCTAAGTCAAGCCCCCCCTGTCAAGAATATATATACTAAAATGATTATATAAATTCAAATTTTACGATATCTTTTTTGTTTATTAAATTGTTAGATGAAAAGTACAGAATAGTTACATAACACCCGCCAGCCTGTTAACATAAGTCCATAAGAACTAAAACAGTGATTTTTAATATCGTATTCAGCTAAATCAGCACTGGATTAAATGGTTTCTTTTATTGTAGTAACACCGTAATCATGTGACTAAAATTTTACCAGACGAAAAATTGGGAGGCAAAAGAGTCATGAGAACCAAGATCGCATTTACATTGTCTGCAAATAAGTAGTTTTTCGAATAAAAAAAAATATTATCGTTTACCTACGTTATTTGATAAATATTTGCGTTTACATAAAATAAAAACGCATTATCATTGTATTCTAATAGGTAGTTTTTAGAAATTTAATCAGTATAACTTTATTTTTTACTTTTTAGGAAAAAAAATTCCGTTGGGTTAAATCAAGATAAATAAGCATAAAGTTATTTCATAGAAACTACATTTTTATTAAAAAATTAAAACAAAATTTGGGCTTGCATACGTATTTGTGTGATAAAAAGACTAATATTTAATAAAAGGTTTCGGGCAATGTAGTTGCCGACGTTCCCTTTCCTTTCTTTTTTTACAAGTTTCTTTTTCTTGATCGACGCACACTCTATAACTAAAAGTGGATCTTAAAGGTCAACACGGATATCTTGCAAACACGGATTAGTTACAAAATACTCTCCGCTAACATGTTCAAAATGACTTTCAAAATAATAACATTATTATTTCAAAATAATAACATTATTATTTCAAAATAATAACATTATTATTTCAAAATAATAACATTATTATTTCAAAATAATAACATTATTATTTCAAAACGGTAATAAAAATTTTTTTTTCTTGACAATATGAGACCGCTTGTTCCGGCGTCATCAAATATATTTGCAACTGGAGATATTATTTTTTTGTTTACACAGTTTTTTGAAAAATGCTGTTACATGTGTTAGCTGCTTAATGAATTTAATGATTTTTATTTCCTTCCAATTTTATTTCGAAAAGTTCATCTGCTACTTTGCAGTGCATTGATTGACTGACGACATTTTGCGTCACATTACAATCAAAACCAAAACGTCATGTTCCGAGCAAAGCCAATCGGACGCTGAGTTACGTCTGGTTCAAATTATGCGGACCAAATTCACAATGATTGAAATTTATCGTGTTGTGTAATTATTTCTAAAAAACAAATACAAAACAATTCCATTCCAAAGAAAAAAAAGTAATAATTAAAAAAATATATTATCTTTTATCTAACATGTAAGTTACATCATTGGCTTCATTGCGAATCCATTAACGCGTTTTCAAGCACGGTAACGAGAGAGAGAGAGAGAGAGAGAGAGAGAGAGAGAGAGAGAGAGAGAGAGAGAGAGATACTTATATATGTTTTTTTTCATTCGAATATGCTTTTCATTTATTTTAGATACACCTATCAATTTGATAAAAAAAACAAAGATATTGTAAAACTTGAATTTAACTTAAAATACTATTTTCAAAAATAGCATGGTATCATAAGCGCATAAGCACCACTTTATTTTACATATTTCATTTCCTAAGGACCGTTTAAATAAATTTACAATGATTGAAATTTAAAATGTGTGTAATTATTTAAATAAAAGAATACAATAAATACATGTTACCATGAATAAAATTTCATTATTGTTTAGTACTTATTTTTTTTTAAATCATTACTCAACACTTTAAATTGAAATCATTGTGAAGATTATTGAAAGGGTCCTTTGGAAGTGAAATATGTAAAATAAAGTGGTGCTTATTCACTTATGTTACCGCGCTATTTTTGAAAATAGTATTTGCAAGTCAAATTCTTTGCATTTTTAAAAATTAAATTGTTAGGTGAAAGTACGGAGTAGTTACAATACACCCGCCAGTTCGGTAACATAAGTGCACGCACGCTAAGTCAAGCCCCCCCTGTCAAGAATATATATACTAAAATGATTATATAAATTCAAATTTTACGATATCTTTTTTGTTTATTAAATTGTTAGATGAAAAGTACAGAATAGTTACATAACACCCGCCAGCCTGTTAACATAAGTCCATAAGAACTAAAACAGTGATTTTTAATATCGTATTCAGCTAAATCAGCACTGGATTAAATGGTTTCTTTTATTGTAGTAACACCGTAATCATGTGACTAAAATTTTACCAGACGAAAAATTGGGAGGCAAAAGAGTCATGAGAACCAAGATCGCATTTACATTGTCTGCAAATAAGTAGTTTTTCGAATAAAAAAAAATATTATCGTTTACCTACGTTATTTGATAAATATTTGCGTTTACATAAAATAAAAACGCATTATCATTGTATTCTAATAGGTAGTTTTTAGAAATTTAATCAGTATAACTTTATTTTTTACTTTTTAGGAAAAAAAATTCCGTTGGGTTAAATCAAGATAAATAAGCATAAAGTTATTTCATAGAAACTACATTTTTATTAAAAAATTAAAACAAAATTTGGGCTTGCATACGTATTTGTGTGATAAAAAGACTAATATTTAATAAAAGGTTTCGGGCAATGTAGTTGCCGACGTTCCCTTTCCTTTCTTTTTTTACAAGTTTCTTTTTCTTGATCGACGCACACTCTATAACTAAAAGTGGATCTTAAAGGTCAACACGGATATCTTGCAAACACGGATTAGTTACAAAATACTCTCCGCTAACATGTTCAAAATGACTTTCAAAATAATAACATTATTATTTCAAAATAATAACATTATTATTTCAAAATAATAACATTATTATTTCAAAATAATAACATTATTATTTCAAAATAATAACATTATTATTTCAAAACGGTAATAAAAATTACATAAGAACCCAACATTTACATTTTTTCCGACCGACATTGCACACCCAAAATTACAAGGTTGGTTCATAGTATTTGCACGTGGGGATCATGATTATCAAGATTAAATTTGGGGCAGATACTTAGACAACCTGCCCTTCACAAAATGGTGTGTCTATTCCTACATTCATTCTTACCAGTGGTAAGTTGGGGAGTGTCCACCCCAAAAGCTATTCTTAGCATGAGGATGTTGGGAGTGTCTATTCCAAAGGCCGTTCTTAACATGAGCAGGTTAGGGTTTTCAAGTAGGGCGTAGGACATAAAATCCAACTGCATTTCATCCATGTCTGATTGGAATTCCATTTATCTACTTATCTTTATTTACTCTTGTAACAGTTCACAATCGTATTAAGATCACACTTTGGTAATAATCACACTAAGATCACACTTACAAGGTAATAATCCCTTCTTTTATGATCTGATTTGTCAAATCTATGATCATCTCCATGCTTGTTTCATCCACGGATTGAGGTTATTGCAACTTTCCTTTCTTCATCTTACTCACATACCATTTCTTTCCCAATTCTTATGGCTGATCAAGATACCAGTTCTGCAACTTCCAGATTTTCTCAGTCTTGTGTAAACTCAGTATTCAACAATCCATTATAATAGCATTTCCAAGCATTCTTCTTGTTATGTTCATTTGTTGCAAGCACCCTGCATTTATGCAGATGACACTACCATCTATGGCAACAATCCAAAGGCTTGCAATAACCAAGATCCCTCTGATTCTCTCTCTTTTGATTATGAGCATGTGGCGCACTGGGAAAAAGTGTCTGGTTAATTTTCATGCATCAAAAACCAATTTTCTATCTTTTCACCACCAACGCTCTGACCTCTACCTAGCCCCAATTGAGGAAGCACCCTGCGTTGATAAGTTTCTGGGATTGACATCACTCTTGATCTGAAGTGGAAACTGTTGTCAGAAAAATGCTTGGATCATTCCACTGCACCATGAAGCATCAAACATTCGTCTAACAACAACCCCCATCAGCACTTTCCCTTATTCTCTATCTGGGCCTAAAATTAGACAAAAATTTAATGAGAAAGCGTTTGTCCCAGAAATGCTCATCTCTGAAACACCATACTGTGAAGATGCTTCCCAGCTGACTATAACATGGCCATTTTCAAGTCCAATGTAAACAAGTTCTTGTTGAACTGTTCTTTTAAATAATTCATTTCTTTCCAATTTCCACTATCACCTGTCAGCATAGTGTTGTTTCACTTGACACTCATTAACCTTTATCCTTGAGTGGCATGCACACCTTGATAAGCGGTGCCTATAGTAAAAAGAAACTGCAGTAGGGAAATGAACTGTTTACAATATTCAATGTTTATTGGTTGAAATAATTAATGCTGATTGGTCAGTTCTATCAAATTACCTAATCGATAGGTTTCCAATGCTGAACTTCAACTGAAAATATTGAAATATTCTGCATCTGTTATTTAAGAACCCTAACCCACAACCCCCAGTTTGAGGCTCAACTTGCCCAATGAACCATTGTCACTACTACACCGATTTCTTGCAGACAAAGTGACTACTAGCATCTTAGCAAGTTTGCATCAAGTTTCAAGTCTGTAGACTAAAAATTGGCAGATTTGTTTAATAGAGACCGTTCCTCACACAGACAGACAAGGCCATTTTTAGTTTGGTAGAGATTGTTTCTTACATAGAAAAGAGTCAAAATTGGAAAAAATTGGAACTTGGTAGGCATAAGTCGAATAAACATGTTATATTGCATATCTCTTCAGATTTACGTATGCAAAACGTTAATAGCAGTACCAACAAAATACAGAATTAGCAGGAGCAGTGATAGTGACAGCAATTGCAGCACTGAAAACCTTGTTCTTTGACATAAACCAATCGGGCATAATTAACACATATGAGGACGTCAAAGACTGTTGTTTTTTTTTATGTGTCTAGTACAATTAACAATTCATTTTAGCAAGAGAGAGAGAGGACTGTAATAGACAAGCGTATGGTTGAAAGAAAAATACAAACAACTGAATAAAATTAAATATATTTTATTCTCACCAAATCAGAGATTTATAGCCGTAGAGGCGTCGTCGTTAGTAGCAACGAGTCTGGTTGATGTTGGCGAGTTACTCGCGATAAGTTAATGACGGTGTCAGCGAGCGACAACAGCGAAGTATACGCAGTAGGTTGGTGTCGGCGACGACGGAGATGGCATTCACAGTAAGTTGATGTCGTCGTTGTCGTCGTCAGTGATGTATTCGCAGTATGTTGGTGTGGGTGATGACGATGCCGAGACGATCCCCGAGGACGGTAAGACTGCCTCGTGGTCGACGGAGGGGTTCCTTTTATAATCGGTCTTTGGCTTGAATCGGATCAAAAATGTTTCATTTTTTGTGTCTCTGATTGGTCAGTAAGTCGCGTTTTCTGAACACGTGGTATGTCGCCTACTACGTCCGCATGGAGAACGCAGTTTTGTTTTTGTTCTTCGCATAGCGTGCGTAGGCGTAATCGACATACGTGACTGAAATTTTAATGTCTGGCGAAATGCGCACGCAATTGCAGTTTTTTTTTTAACAAAGTGGATCATACAGTAATTGAGTGAGATCTGTTATATAACAGGACTATTCAAAAACAATGAAATCATCACAAGGCGTGTAGTGGCACAAAAAAAGATAATTTAAAAGACACCGTAGAAGTATACTTTTTACTCGAATATATCCACAAGTTTATCAGAACTAATCGAAATGGACAAATGAACATACCTACTAAACAGAAAACTCCTTAGCCGTGAGTAAAAACACAGAAACTAACATAACCTGAGATAAAAAATAACTCCTTTCTGCACAAGGTTCGTGTGTCTTAAACTATGTCCGTGCACAAAGTATAAATTCGACTTGGTACCGACAGCAGCAGCAGCAGTGTGCCCAGGCTTCGAGGAGCATGGTCGTCATCGTCAGCATCACTGCATCGATCAGCAACAGCACCGTCACTACCATCATTTTCCACAACCAGCAGCACAACCACTGCCATCACCATCTTCTCAACAGCCGCAGTGTTTATGCCATCTTTCAATGATCAGCAGTACAACCACCGACATCGCAATTTTCTCTGTTGGCAGCAATTAGCAAAATATGATCAACAGCTCCAGGAACAAGAATTACTATTTACTTTAAACTGGCGACCTCTCTAGATTCCGCGAACAGTGCTATATCCTGACGATTAGTGGAGGACAATACCAATCTCATTAACCCATCTGAAAAAGTTTTAAATGAGACTTTTTCGTCTATCCTTCTTGCTTTCATACGCTCATTTATTTACAATAACTCATACCAGTGTTTAAGATACAACAATGGGTATCATTGTAATATAACAGTTTTATTTCTATGCATGCGCAAATATACATTTATATCTTTCACAGCGTTATTTTTTTATTTTTATATGCGTATGGACTTAGATCAGGAAAGATTGGAGAGCTACATGTTTTGGTTTTGATTCTAGCTGATGGCACTCAAGTCATTTTTTTGACTTTTGACGCTTGAAATCACTATTATGTATTGCGTACAATATAATAATCAATTATGAATTGACTCTATAATAGTAAATACGAAATCTTCATAAATTAAAATATATCTAAACGTATTTGTAGACTGGGAAGTGCCGAGCGGCATTCTAGCATATATATATATATATATATATATATATATATATATATATATATATATATATATATATATATATATGTGTGTGTGTGTGTGTGTGTGTATGTGTGTGTGTATGTGTGTGTGTTAAAGAACAGCCGTCTATTCTTGTGAGTAAATATGAGATGGGATAGCCGAGGATTTGAACTTGCGAAGCTAGATTTGCAATTGAGAATTCCGATTATAAGTTAAAATAAACACAGAATGTTATTGAAAATGAAATGTGAATTACCATTGTTTAGTTCACATAAAATAGTTAGATATCTGTTTATTAAAAAAAGGAATGTAATGATGTAATTTTGTTTCTGTTAAGAAATGAAATTAAAATAAGGAATCTAGATCAGAACAATAGAAAATATTAAACATATGTATAAAAGTGGGTTATGAAAATTAGGAGACAAATCGGCTTTATAAAAACATGTGAAGAGCGATGCATGCTTGAAAACGTGAGGCGTGTCAAGACACAAGTCTGATATGCACGTGTTGGTCATACAATGACGTCATGAGTCTCAATATAGAGAGCTTTAGAAGTCAGTCAGAGAGTCAGTCAGTCAGTTAGGGGAGGAAGAGAGAAAAGGAGTCAGAGACAGAGCTGACATAGAACCTCGGAAGCGGAGGGGAGAAGAAAGAATCATGTAGAGACTTGAATTCCTTGATGCAAAGCCAGTGACCGGTCGAAATGGAATAAACAAACAACTTAATCTTTTTGTATCTGCGTCTTCGTGTTATGTATTCAACAGAAAAGGTATTGTCAATTTATATAAGAACTTTGTGAAAATCATCATCTCAAAAATAGGTAAAGAAATAATATGCGTCAATGTTATAGAAACACTCCCATTCACAGAACTTTCAAAAGTATAAATGTCAATATCACTATTAATATCTCGGTCTATCTATCTATATATCTAAATATCTTCCTCTCATTGTGTATTACATGTTATCGGCTCTCTTGTATTAACATGGAACCTGTCTCTTTATATATACAGAACTGTCTCTCTCTTGATTTATACGCGATATATCTGCACACAATATGAACACTCTAAGACTCTCTCTAACACGAACAACAAATATATAACATCAGTCCTCTTCTAATAAGAACTATACAACATATATATATATATGTGAAACGTAATGACAATAAAGTCTATCCATACATAAATTTTATAGAACAATCCAACGCAAAAAGGTTTAGAAGAAAAGAGTTCAAAGGGTGTAGACGAAGAAAGTGATGTTGTTCATATGTATGTGTGAACGTTTTAGACTTAAAAGTTAACAGAGCAACGAAAATGCTATTTCAAACTCAAACAAGTAAATCAAAGAACAAATGGTCAAAGCTTCAATTCCTTGAAATCAAAATACCATCCTTAAAAAGTAAATGAGTAAAAATAAATAAAAATAATTTTTTTTCTACATTTTAGATACATCGGTTGGTCGATCGGTCTGTTTTTTTGTTGGTTTATCATATTTAAATTTTAAATTGTCTTTTCATTTCTGTGAATGAACGCTGCCGTAGAATGTCGGTTCTTGTTTCTTCATCAAATATGATGCATTTTTGTTTTCTCAATACCTGACTCAAATATTTTCCTCTGATTATTCTTCAGCGTATCGTACAAGATGTCATTAAACTACACAAGAAAGATGACGAAGTGTTTGTGTTGAAAGCACCGGATATTTTTTTACACGATAATGTTAGTGTGCACCAAGAAACGAACAAGAAAGAGTTAGCTGTTCTTAAAGAAAACATTATTGGGAATTATGAACCACCGGAGAAGGAAGATGTCAACCGACCAGGTAAGAATATTCAGAATATTTTATGAAAAGTAAAGAAAAAAATCTTTGAAAAAAGTACACTTTTATTAATTTCATAATTATATGAAATTCCATATATAATAAAATGACTGCAGAAATTCTCATTTGGACAAGAAAATCGTAGGTCTGCAACAACAAATTCAATACAGCTTGGCTAATAGCCACTATCTTATGTAACTTTTGAACACCTTTGCAGACAAATTTAATCGTGATAATAAAATACTACATTACATCCTAGGAGCAACACCATCACAATCGCAACATTGTTAGAGAAAGAGATACCTATTTTTCTTTCTAAATATTAAGAACTACCACCGCCACCAGTTGATACCGGGAGGAAGTTTACATGTTCCACAGATACTATGCTTACATCGCCTCTAACTGGCTCATACAAACACAGATATACCATTAACTTTCCTGTGATAGAATGAAAAAATAATAAAGTCTCCCTCGGGAAAGTCCGCTGCCTCTGTTTGGTTGCCCACTAATTCTCTCGTTCCGGAATTAGATCATTCTAAATGAACACTTCAAAATATTACAATATGGCGCCGATAGAATAATATATATATATATATATATATATATATATATATATATATATATATATATATATATATATAGCTTTAAGTAAAAGAGAAAAGACAAAAGATCAATTCCACAAAAGGAGACTTATCCGGATAATGCCAAGCTCAACAATAATTATTGGAGCTTATACAATAGGACAACAAGAGAATGAAATGAAGACGCAACACTATATATTTGTAGATATAGAATGGATCATTTATTGAATAATGGAATACAGGCAAAATGTGGGGGATAGAAGGGACTATTTATGCCAGGGCATTTCGAAGCTTACGCTTCTCGTCAGAAGAGTAGAGAAGGTGCTAGGTAGCATGGTAAGGATGCGGCGTCTAGCGTAAGGTCCATTAGGGATGATAAAGATTAAGAGGAATTATAGACTGTTGGGGGAAGCTTTAATGAATTCTAAATAAATAAGAAGAAGCTTATTATATATAGTATGATATATAAGAATATAAATTGTCTTTAACATAGTATTGAGATTAAGGGGTAATGTGTTATGGTTGAATAGGGGGTGTATTGCTGCTGTGTGGTGATTTATTTTAACGGTTTATGGGGTGTCTATTTTCTATGGAGCGGGTAATTTTTGATTAATTTGGTGGGCGGGGAGGGTTATGTAATGTTGTAAAACTGGAAGGTAATATGCTGCAATATATTTATAAGTTTCTACTGTTATGATATAGGGAGTATGATCATAAGGGAGCGGTTGGAGATTAGGGTGGCAATTATTATGAGTGCGAATAACATGAAGTAAGAGGTTAAGTATACATATTGATGTTAAATGGGGGAGTAAGGGAACCATAGCTACTTATGAGAGTGGTAAAATATACCAAATAATAGTAGGGTAATTAGCATTTTTTTTGTTTTTTTTCATATTTAATTTTACATCTAATTTATGTCCAACTTTGTTATTACTACTATTATTATATTTGCCATTGCTATTATCTTCCGTACTATTATAATTACCCTACTATTATTTGGTATATTTTTACCACTCTCATAAGTAGCTATGGTATGTATACTTAACCTTTTACAGCAAGTTATACGCACTCATAGTCATTGCCACCCTAATCTCCAACCACCCCCTTATGATCATACTCCCTATATCATAACAGTAGAAACTTATAAATATATTGCAGCATATTACCTTCCAAGTTTACAACATTACATAACCCTCCCCCCACCAAATTAATCAAAAATTACCCGCTCCATAGAAAATAGACACCCCATAAACCGTTAAAATAAATCACCAC
This sequence comes from Euprymna scolopes, assembly GCF_053919585.1. NCBI lineage: Eukaryota > Metazoa > Mollusca > Cephalopoda > Sepiida > Sepiolidae > Euprymna > Euprymna scolopes. The sequence continues at coordinate 34,240 of NW_027633421.1, forward strand.
ACAGCAGCAATACACCCCCTATTCAACCATAACACATTTACCCCTTAATCTCAATACTATGTTAAAGTCAATTTATATTCTTATATATCATACTATATATAATAAGCTTCTTCTTATTTATTTAGAATTCATTAAAGCTTCCCCAACACTCTATAATACCTCTTAATCTTTATCATCCCTAACGAACCTTATGCTAGACGCCGCATCCTTACCATGCTACCTAGCACCTTCTCTACTCTTCTGACGAGAAGCGTAAGCTTCGAAATGCCCTGGCATAAATAGTCCCTTCTATCCCCCACATTTTGCCTGTATTCCATTATTCAATAAATGATCCATTCTATATCTACCTATATATAGTTTTGTGTCTTCATTTCATTCTTTTGTTGTCCTATTATATATATATATATATATATATATATATATATATATATATATATATATATATATATAATAATTTATTAAATATATATGGCGATTAAGCTACACTGAATATTCTGCGTTTCATCCACTATAGGATTCGTCAGTGGATGAAACGCAGAATATTCAGTGTAGCTTAATCGCCATATATATTTTATAAATTACTAACTAGCTCTACCTACGTATTGAGCACTTTTGAAGTAAATACTTAAAGTTTACGCATAAATCTATACGTTCGTATATCAAATTTATGTGAGTAAAAGAAGTAGTTATATATATATATATATATATATATATATATATATATAACAATTCACACGGCATCAATTATAGTTATTAAACAATTAATTCTCAACATGACAACAGCGTACGAATGTTCCACTCCTTTTACGTATATAATGACTGTTTAACTTCTCTGCCAAGACCACAACATACATAAACATACGTATAGTATCTAGCACTAAATGTATGTTCTATATTCTTCTTTCTTTCTTTCTTTCTTTCTGTTCGTCAAAACAAACAACCTACCGTAATAAATTCATACATTTTAATTTTTATTTATTTTTTATTGGCAACTGTCTTTTCTGTTTTGTTTTGTTATAAAAGTTTTGGTTTTTTGAATTAGTGAACAAATATATTTTTTGTTTTGCTTGTGCATGGAAAGTTATTTTGGCATTTTTTACAATGTAACCCAGCATCGCTTAATCCGTAAAAAAGTAAAAATCTACTTTTTTTTTGCTTTATACGTTTAAGCGGTCTTTAAAAAGGTATTTTATACGACCTTACCCAGTGTAGTATAAACAACACTCCAACCTCCTCATGTTAAGAATGGCTTTTAGAATCAACACCCCCAACTTCCCCATGTTAGACCGGCTTCTGAGGTTGGGAGTGTTTATTCCAACAGCCGTTTTTAACACGGGGAGATTGGAGGTGTTTATACTTCGCTGGGATATGGCGAAAAAATACCCTCTTTCCTTCTTTTTTCACTCAATTTTTTGTAGTTTGTTTGCTCGTGTCTCTTTTTGCTCATTCGTTATAATCCATCGGTTTTCATCAGTCGCCGGGCGTTACCAAGCGAGACTCACAGAAAAACGGGATTAAAATGGCAGAAGTACCCATTAACTAATTTATTACGAAAACACTTTCTTTTCTCGTGCTGATCGCCTACAAGCGGAGGACGATATTTGCACAAAACATATATGCCGCGATTTAATGAATAATGTTCACTTTTTAAAAATTTATATATTCATACATTTCTTCTTTGGACATTCATTATATTCTTTTTGGACTTATGCATTTACTGGAGCACACTGAAATAATCATGTGATTAATTAGAAACCCATTACAAACATGAGGAGGGGATAGTGTTTTGCAGCTATTGCATACTTTCACTTTGTAAGATGTGGTGGTCGATGGAGTAACCAAATTATGATGGGGATTTATCAATTTTTAGGACCAAGATTGTGTGTGTCGCAATTTTATTGAAGTCAAAAACAGGAGTGTATCTACGGGACCATTAAAGATAAATTTAACGGAATTGCCGATTAAAAGAAAGGTTTCACCAATCCACCTCCCATAATAAAGAAATAAAAATGAAATCCAGAAAATAATGACACTCAACAAAGAACATGAAATCGCCGTATTAACATGGAATAAACAACATTTATTTACGTGTTAGAAATACTAGTTTAAATAAATTGTTCCAACATAAGTGTTTTCTTGTGTTGAACGTTCATAATGAAGGATTGGTAAAGTGAGGATTTTGTGAGAATCGAACAAAGCTTGAAATTAATGATTTTTTATGATGAGTACCACATGCGAGCTTAAGGTCCATGTGGCTATTTTTGAGAAGAACAAACCATAAATCCATATAACAGTCCATAAACCCATATAACAGTCCATAAATCCATATAACAGTTCATAAATCCATATAACAGTCCATAAATCCATATAACAGTTTATAAATCCATATAAGCAAATACATAGGTTTGTGAAGAAGAATAATTTGAAATAAAATTGTTTAAAGGAAAATTAAAGTCCTCACTCAATGTGGTAAGTTTCCACGAGGGTAATAATATTCATGCCTGTCTTGCGCAAAATCATGCTGGGTGTTTGTATGTCTCTCGAGACGAAGTTTAATTGACACGTGTTGAATTGGGGAAATTGAAGAGAAAAACTGATTTGATTTTTGGCGGACAAATCTTTAGATACAGGCATTCTCGAACGTTCCAGAACGTTCACTGTATTCATGCGTGAGGGAGTGTAACATAGCGGTGGTCGCATCGCAACATTCTTCATATGTGTGGATGTGTCAAAACGATGATCGCTGTGAAATGTTCCTGACAGTCATTTTTTCTGGCCGGGTATAGCGGTTGCTACAAAAAACAAAAAACAAAACAAAAAAAAAAGCACTTTACTATAAGACGCAAGAGTGCTAAAAAAAAACAAAAACAAATAAACATAATCGCTTAAAAACAGAAATTTAACTACTGGTAACCATAAAATTATCCTAATGTTTCATAAATACTCGAACTTGTTTTGAACAATTCAGCATGTTGACATACACAGATACGTAAAAATAATATATACATAGCGTTTTCTAACAATCAATAATCACACAAACATATAAAATTAAACCAACTTCTACACATGCTGCGATTTTGCTAAAAACATATATAGTCTCTTTGAAATCTTGATAATCGCTCAAAATTATTAAAATTAAATACTTGAACCTTAAAATTTGATTATGGTGAACTCGAACAAAAGTTTTAGAATTATTGGCATTTTAATGCGCATTGCTAACTCTTTCCTTGCGCACATAAAACTAACATACAGTGTAATCAAACACATATTGCACTTTCCTTGCTTGAATTGAACACTCTCAAAATGTAAACACAGCATTGGTTTGGGATGTAAATATGCACAAAATACCAACACACGACTACCTTTCCCAACTCCAAAACGGCCCTAAAAAAATTCCCGTTCACGGGTACCAATATTTGATTTTGAATTTTGGAGCGATTATCAAGACTTTGATGATGCTATACTTGTTTTTTTTTTTTTTTCATTTTTTATTCCTGTTGGCGATTAAATTTAATTTTCTATATTTGACCGATTACCTAGGTTACAAAGCTGTGACTTATCATGTCGGCATTTTCTTTTTAGAACTGATTAAACGCTTTCAAATAAGTTAAAACAAAAATATTATACAGGTAAGCTTCAACGTAAATTTTATTGGCTATGAAAACACTTTATTTGTTATATATATATTTTTATTACTTTTAATTTTTGTGGAATATTTTATTATTTAGAAGATGTGCTAGAGTTACTTTTAGAAAAAATATGTGCAGTATATCGAGAAGAAAAATGCTGTCTGACTTGAAAGATACCGTCATCGGTAGAAGGCAGTCATCTACTTGTTGTCGCTCAATCTAAAGAGTTAATGAATGCTTTCTTTATAATCACCCAGCACCTGCAGGTTATCGCCTCAAACTGACACTAATCGACAATAACCAACAGTACTGACAATCACAGACTGTGGCTTTCATTAGCTGTCACTTGAAACAAATGCCCGGTAGTGGGAGCCAGATTATTTTATTTGAACCATGACCGCTAGTGTCCACTATTTTCCAGGGATGGCAGTGGCCACCAACAACAAGCAAAGTTTAATTTGTTTTCGAGGGGGTCCTTTAACGATTCTGTTCTGGATCTGTCAAGTTTCCACTGGATCATGCTAGTTTATTAATAAATAGTTATGTTAGTTTGCTTGAAGTTTCGCTAGTAAATAAGTATAAATAAATTGTTTGCAATGCCGTGAAAGCAAGAACTGTGAAAAAGGAGATGAACAAAAGCATATGCCATATTTGCTTACAAAAACTTATCTATTTATCTTTTAGTAAATCTTTCATGTACTGTTAATAGAGTACTGGACAGCGAAATATATTTTTTATATTTTGATATTTCGCGAGCAACATTCTCCTTCTCAAAAGCTAAATATTCTCTTTATTTTTTATGCAAAAAAAAAAGTCAAACATTGGTGTTACATGTAAATGCTTATATTGCAACAAAGATTTCATTCGACAGAAAGCAGTAATATTTTCATATTAAAGTTATTAAGTTATGTTTTGTCGTATTTACTTATGCCTTGTAAAATAATTGTGTTTTTACTGATGTATTTATTTATATACGACGGGCGTTCCAAAATTTTTAATTCTGCCCGAATGGATCAGAAGGGATTGCAAATTGCATTATTATGATGACTGAACTTATGCATTCAATATGATGATCTCCCTGTTGCAGGTATTGACGGTGTGAGACTCTAAGAAAATAACGTCTATCATGAATGTGCGTCAAAGGTGCAGAAATGTGTCATTGAATTTTTTCCATACAAAAAAATTGAACCGATCAACATTCACCGACGCCTGTTGAAACTTTACGAAACCGATGCAGTTGATGTCAGCAGTTAAGAGATGTGTTCGTCGATTTCAAAGTCGCAACCAATACGTGAGTGACAAATCACGTTCCAAACTTCATAAAAGCATCAAAATAAGTTGGCAAAATTGCATTGAGAATTGTAGTGATGATGTAGAAAAATATATTCTGGAGTACAAAAGGTCGTTCGTTTTAATGGTACCACTTCCATCTTCGTAGCTCTTCGGTGTTTTAGTTTTCAAATTAAAATATAAGGTTTTCTTTTTGGAACAACTCTTGTTGGGCGTCTTTTATTTCCTTCAATATAATCATTTCAACTTTTACAGAAAAATACTTTCTATATTGAATAGAGTTCTCTATTCAACCAGTAGAATTGAATGTCAAATAAAAGTTCTATAATCTCTCTTACTGTTAGAGTGATGTTCCACGGGATAATGGTTACAGTTTTGACTGTTGCAAGTGGTCTGATGATCGTGTTTCAAATCTCAGTATGAGAAAGATTGTCATGGTTAGCCAGACTGAGGAGTGCTTGTATAGCAAAAAAACAAAAAACAAAAAAAACAAAAACAAAGAAAACAAAACTGTCTGTGGGTCAATATATGTCTACTTAAATAAGTTAGGTATGTTTATATAGTTGTATTATAGGATTAATTCCCAAACTAATTAACAGATCATTATGAATTTTGGAATACAGCTGTTAGGCATAAGGGGTTGTAATATGAGCTAGATTTAGTTTAATTTACTTTTATGCAATGCTCTTTAGTACAATTTACAAACCTCAGATTTTTGTAAAGCTTTATGAGTACGTTCAGTAAGACATCAATTAAGAAAATTTCCAAATTTCAATTTTTTCCCATTTGAAAATTCAAATATGTATTTCAGATTTACATAAAATTTGATCTATCGTCAATAGATCAAATTTAAACAGGATTCCGTGAATTTCAATTTTTACTTAAAGATTTCATAAGCAAAATTTAGGCATTTTCTAAATTTTAAATCGATGGATTTTGATAAGATTTGAATAAGTATTCTAGATGCAAGGTTTAATATAATTATACCTAGTTAGAGGAATTCATTCCCCGAACTAGGTATAATTATGCTAAACCTTGTATCTAGAATAGTTATTAAAATTTTATCAAAATTCATTGGTTGACAATCCACAAAATAAAAAAGAAATATATCACATCAAAGACATTGGTGCTTAATTTTTTCAAGTGAAACAGAAGTGGTATTTCTGATAAAAAAAAACAAATTATGAGAATGTTATTATGTTTCGTTAGTTAAACCAATTTTCTGATTAACAGTCACCAATCGATTATGTTTCGTTAGTAAAACCAATTTTCTGATTAACAGTCACCAATCGATTATGTTTCGTTAGTTAAACCAATTTTCTGATTAACAATAACCAATCGATTATATTTCGTTAGTTAAACCAATTTTCTGATTAACAGTCACCAATCGATTATATTTCGTTAGTTAAACCAATTTTCTGATTAACAGTCACCAATCGATTATGTTTCGTTAGTTAAACCAATTTTCTGATTAACAATAACCAATCGATTATATTTCGTTAGTTAAACCAATTTTCTGATTAACAGTCACCAATCGATTATATTTCGTTAGTTAAACCAATTTTCTGATTAACAGTCACCAATCGATTATGTTTCGTTAGTTAAACCAATTCTCTGATTAACAGTCACCAATCGATTATATTTCGTAAGTTAAACCAATTCTCTGATTAACAATCACCAATCGATTATGTTTCGTTAGTTAAACCAATTTTCTGATTAACAATCACCAATCGATTATATTTCGTTAGTTAAACCAATTTTCTGATTAACAGTCACCAATCGATTATGTTTCGTTAGTTAAACCAATTTCCTGATTAACAATCACCAATCGATTATGTTTCGTTAGTAAAACCATTTTTTGATTAACAATCACCAATCGATTATGTTTCGTTAGTTAAACCATTTTTTTGATTAACAATCAAGAATCGATTATGTTTCGTTAGTTAAACCATTTCCTGATTAACAATCAAGAATCGATTATGTTTCGTTAGTTAAACCATTTCCTGATTAACAATCACCAATCGATTATGTTTCGTTAGTTAAACCATTTTTTTTATTAACAATCACCAATCGATTATGTTTCGTTAGTTAAACCAATTTTCTGATTAACAATCACGAATGGATTATGTTTCGTTAGTTAAACCAATTTTCTAATTAACAATCACCAATCGATTATGTTTCGTTAGTTAAACCATTTTCTGATTAACAATCACCAATCGATTATGTTTCGTAAGTTAAACCAATTTTTTGATTAACAATCACCAATCGATTATGTTTCGTTACTGAAACCAATTTTCTGATTAACAGTCACCAATCGATTATGCTTCGTTAGTTAAACTATTTTCTGATTAATAAAAACCAATCGATTATGTTTCATTAGTTAAACTAATTTTCCGATTAACAGTCACCAATTGATTAGCGTAATAGCACTGATCAATTATTTTTCTGTTTTTTTTTGTTATCGTGTTACTTACATTCATGTTAAAATATATTAATTTGATTTTGTCTCTCCGATGCCAGTCGTCAACGAGTTGAAGTGTCATAGCTGCAAACTACTTCGCTTGTTTTGCTGACAATCTTTGAAACTTAAAGAAATGTAACAACATTGTTATCTGAAATAAAAACAGCAAATTAGTCAGTGTTTTTATTGTCAATTTGTATATTATGTTACTGCTCGTATCGACACATGGTGACCATCAATCACAAAACTGATTTTGATATTTTCAGCTGTTGCTTCACAATCTTCATGATTGTCAAAGTCATCCTGTGTTTTGAGCAAGTGCATGTGGGTCATAACTAAGCTTATGCAACTGACGCTATGGTAAATTTTCCTTTGTGCTGCTGACTTTTGTATAGTTTTAAGAACGATGCTGACCAGCAATTAAAAATGTTAATTGGTTTCTATTTTTCTGCTACAGTTTGACTGTTATTGCTGTCCAAACTATAACTGCTATCCCACTTAGTGTCTGAAACTAATGCAAGCTATTCTGTCTCTGTGATCAGAAACATGCTTGGTTATCAGGGATATTTATGGCATGAGCAATATGATAATCGATCTCTTATGACAGAACAAAAATTTTATTTCAATTTCTGAGTTTCTGTTTATCTAGGAACAACTTTTAAAAAACCATGGAATTTCTTGTGATCACATTTGACTTTGTTAATAATATACTATTGCTGTTGTTTCTGTTGCTGTTGTTGTTGTTGTTGCTGTTGTTGTTTTTGTTGTTGCTACTGTTGCTGTTGTTGTTTCTGTTGTTGTTGCTGTTGTTGTTTTTGTTGTTGTTTCTGTTGTTGTTGCTGTTGTTGCTGTTGTTGTTGTTTTTGTTGTTTTTGTTGCTGCTGTTGCTGTTGTTGTTGCTGCTGTTGCTGTTGTTTTTGTTGTTGTTGCTGTTGTTGTTGTTGTTGTTGTTGTTGTTGCTGCTATTGCTGTTGCAAGAGAAATTTTTTCCTCAGAAATCATGAAAATTGTGCCTAAGAATTGTTTAATCTGCATGAAGTCTTTCTTGTTGGTTGCATTTGTTAACATGCAAGATAGCGAGAATTAAATAGAGCTATTAGCGTCTCCAACCTTGGAGAACAAGAAAATAGTTTTCTTTAGAATAAATCGCCCATATTTTTTGGATGTAAACAAGTAAACAAATATTATTTATTTATTATTTTACTTATAAAACAGCAATCAACAGACACACACACACATGTGTGTGTGTGTTTTTGGAAATTATTAAATGGCAAATTGGAAATTCAAAATTTAAATACTTCCAAAACTTATTAAACTATAGAAGTGAAATACTAAATAGCTGTATACACGGAATAAACATTACTTTAAAATGATTAAAATATAATATGAATAAAATAAAACAATATAAATAACGTAAAATTATTATTAACTAGCATGACCCGTTAACCAACGTTGCCTGGTGAAAGCACGCCTCCTCCTCATAAAAAATAAATTATGGATGCTGTTGGTGGTCAACCCCCAACGCCCTAATGTTATGAACGGCTTTTGGAATAGACACCCCTAACCTCTTCATGTTAAGGACGTCGTATGGAATAGACAAAACCAACCTCGCCATGGTAAGAACGGTTTTCGGAATAGACACCCCGTTTTATGAGTAGGGGAACTGTCAAAGTATTTAACCCAAGTTCAACCTTGATACATGTTTTTAGCATACCCACCCGCATAGCCTATAAACAAAAAAAAAAAAAGCAGGGTGGCAGTGTCGATCAGAGAGAAGTACACTTTTTTATTGTGCATGCATAGAACAGTGTATAACAGTGCATAATGCATGCCATTATATCTCAAAAAGTTAAAATAGATTGTCTTATTCAGCAGAGTCTAAAACCTATAGAAGTCGTCAGTTTAAAGGAAATGGTGTAGTTGGTGCTAAGATAAAAAAAGCACCTTAAAAAAAGTGTATGTCTGAGCAGTGTGGAAACTTATTCCAAGAAAAAGAACTAAACAAAAAAACAACGATACCAAAAATCAAAACAAAAAACAACAAAAACCAATATATAGCAAATAATCCGTAGGCAATGTAATAAAAGGGGGATTTGTACTTTAGTGGCATAAATTATTTGACATACAAAGAAAGTAAAAAAACAAAACTGGCATAAATGTAGTCAAATACAAACTGAATGAAAAGTAATGAAAGTAATTCAGGCTTAGAGTGTAAAAATGTGTTTTATATAAAAAGAAATAGTTTTTATGATTTCGAAAGTAAAAAATAATGTTTTTGTTTTTTGCCTAATCACCCCAATGTAGCCTTTGATGCAGGGGGCTACTACAACTCTGTTTTATTAAGAGAATCGGCGGACCATTATGAAATTGACTCCCCTCTAAATTCCACTATTTACATTTTTTTTCTTTTTTCACGTTAATCTCATTGATTACAAACTTCAGTTTCAGACTAAAAAAAAAAAAAAATAAAGAAATAATAAAATAAAATTGAAGAAAAATGACTTATCGTTGGGGATCATTTTTCAATTATAA
>NW_027633422.1:0-44126 GCF_053919585.1 Euprymna scolopes
AATTAGTTAGTGTTCAGCGCTTGAAGGGGTTAAGATTAACGAGCCGACCGGTCGTAATGGCTAAAAACAGAGAGGGGTCCAACACCTGTCAAATGTAGGAATCTAGGACAAGCGTTGCAACTTTCCAAAAGGGGAAAACACTTGAATGAAAAGTTGCCGAAAATAAAACCCGAAGCCATATTGTTCTTTGGGAGAATTTCCATTGGAGTATTTCTGTCGAGCCAAGAGCAGAGAATGAACCGATTGTTCAGATGTGTGAAATCCCAAATAAATGTTATTCGTCCTTTGTGTTATAAAGGTATTTATGTATATTATTGTTCCGTCATGAACTGTATTTAAATTTACATACACACAAAACGAACTCTAGATTAGACGATCACAACGCCAGACGGTCATAGACGAACACATGTAGATAGACATGACATATAGATGACTGTGAATTACACTTAAATACACCCGCATACAATCTCATCATTGCTCGATAATAGAAAATCATTACTATACCCACGATTTACACCCCTCATAATATACAGACACCCACAAAATTATATGCGTTCTTACATAAACATGCCTGAGCAACCTCATGACGTTTCCTGGTTGGGTGCCTCCAGCTGTTAGCAATTAAATAACCTCAATGAGATAAGTTTAAACTGCACAGAACCACACCTCGGTCCAATAAAACAGTTAGCAATAAAGAGCATATCTTATCTCTGTTGCGAATACAATGCGATTTTAAATATTTGGTCAGTGTTTAATTAAAAGAGAAAAGCATACCCATGACAAAATCCTAAACAGAAGATCTCAGCCACTCGAGAAGAGTATCTAGTAGGTATTCGAGTTCTCTCAAGCAGGCATTCAAATCCTCTCCAGTAGGCATTCAAGTTCTCTCCAGTAGGTATTCAAGTAATCTCTAGAATGGCATGCAAGTAATTTCCATTCAAATTCTATCTAGAAGATAGGCAAGTTCTCTCTAGTAAGCATTCAAGTTATATCCAGTAGAAAATACATTTTTTTTCAGTATGCATTCAATTCAGCAGGTATTAAAGTTATCTCCAGTAGGCATACACATTCTCTCCAGTAGGCATTACAGTTCTCTACAGTAGGCGTTCAAATTATCTACAGTAGGCATTCAAATTATATCCAGTAAGAATTTAAATTATCTCTAATAGGCATTCAAGTTTTTTCCAGTAGGCATTCAAATTCTTTACAGTAGGCATTCAAATTCTCTCCAGTACGAATTCAAATTATCTCCAGTAAGAATTCAAATTATCTCCAGTGCGCATTACAAGTTCTCTCCAGCAGGCATTAAACTTCTCTCTTGTAGGTATTCGAATTATTTCCAGTAGTCATTCAATCATCTCCAGCAGGCATTCAAATTAAGTTCAGTAAACATTCAAGTTCGTTCCAGTAGGCATTCAAGTTATCTCCAATAGGTATTTATGGTCCTGGATATGACCTTAAACTATATCCACTTGTGAGGCCCCAGCTTACGGGCTTTGGGGAGTGTGGAGCCACCCTTTAATTACCATTGCTCCCAGGTCCACTCTGACACGGAGTGGTAGTACTTGTTAGGGCCCCAGCTATGGGTTAGCTAGAAACCGACTTAAAAACAACAAATATATTCTATTAAAATTTTTTCTTTCAATATCATTGGATTCGGCATTAAATAACCCGAAAAGGGTTGATATGCCGTAAAACAAAAACAACCAACCAACCAACCAACCAACCAATAGGTATTTAAGTTCTCCCAAGTAGCCATTCAAGTATTCGACAGCAGGAATTCAAATTATCTTCAGTAAGCTTTCAAATTATCTCTAGCAGGGATTCAAATTATCTTCAGTTGACATTCAAATTCTCAGCAGGGTTTCAAATTATCTCCAACAGATATTAAAATTCTTTTCAGTAAGCATTTAGTTCTCACCAGTAGACATCCAAGTTATCATCAGTAGGCATTTTAGTTCTCTCCAGTAGGTATTCAAATTATGTCCAGTCGTATGTGTTTAGATTTAGGCACATATAGAAAATGGGTGAGATTGTTAACAGCGTTTGCAGCTAGATGTGTGTTTATTGTGAATGTTTTACAAGAGACACAAACCTGTTTTCAAAAAAGGGTAAACTTAAGAGAATGGACCTTGTAGAACTGCGCTAAACTATACCTCAGGCATAGATAAACAAGAACAGTGTCACACTGATTGCCGAGGAGGTATCCTCAGTTTCCTTGAACAGCACTTACTCAACAGATCCATACATTAATGTTGGATAAATCGGAAGTTGAAATTCCATGTAATTTTCGATCTTGACTGAAGTTTTATTTCTAAGTCAAAGAACTACTGGGCTACAGTATGGACAACGTAGCGAAACTCTATGATAAAAAGAACCGAAATTACGACCGAAAGTAGGACTTTCATCTTTTCCGTGACCTTGACTACTGAGTTTGATATTTCAAAATTAAGTAAGTTTTAAATAAAATCATGACCGATATTTTTTTTTTACCAAATTTGGTGACAATTGGTCAAGCGATGTGGACGTTACACTGTACACAAATGGGCAAACACAATCGAAAACATAACTTGCGTCCTAGGGAATGTAACACATAAATAAACTGCTACCAAAAAGCGAATATAAAATACTAATATTGTTTGGGCATGCGCAGAAGCGCTCAAAAGGTAATGTGTCAATGTCTTAGCTATGCCGAAAAGTGAGTTCGTCCAAATGCTACAAAAATATGATGCCAGAGTCGTTCAGCAAGGAATTGCCAATGTTGCTCTGGTAGCGTGTCGGGTCGTATTGACGGAGTTGACGGTCATATTGGCGAAATTATTCGGAACCGTGTTGAGTCATGTAGACGGAAGCGTCGGTTTACGTTTGTTGTTCAATTGATTTCATGATTGTTGCAATTGTAATGCCGCGTGTAATAAAAAAAAATATTTTTTTTTGGTGGAGTGGGAGTTCCGTCTCTCTTCCCTCGTGAAGTTGCACATTTTTAATGCAATGTTCAATACAGTCATTTAACTGAAGTTATTTATCTCCCCCCCTCACCGCCACGACGGGATGATGTGACACAGGGTCATAAAGTGGGATTTGAAGAGTCAGTACACTAGTGGGAGACCACTCTGGTCAGCAGAAAATGCTTGAGCAACCCTTTAAGCATTTCAGGAAGAGGCGCCTCAGGCGATTAGCAATAAACTAACTTCTCAAACCCAAAGGAAGACGGTAAGCTCTGAGAGAGTGAACCTTTTAGGACTGTGCAGCATGACACCAATACCCTCGTCAACACGGACAATGGAAAGACTTTGTTGGTTTTTATTCGGAGGGACCCCCTCCCCCGACTTACTTAAGAGCGTCATTGCATTAAAGAAATGGATTAGACAGGCTGCAGTCACATTTTAAACTTTCAACTATATGTTGCTAATGAACTTATGCAAGTGCCAATAATGTTTTCATTTAGTTAATAACTTGCCATTTTCTTTTTCAGGTACCCTCATCAAGAAATATCATTTGGACTGGTGCATATTGTGCTTTTACTGTAGAAATGTTTATGGGGGATGGTAAATTTGTAATTGAAACACAAAAAGCTTTCTGGGTTCATTACAAGTAAGGACGACATGATGCTGTTCCAGACAGAAGATCAATACAGCTATGGGTTTAAAATTTCAGAGCTACATGTTCGGCACTTAAAAGAAAGCCAGCTGAAGACCGCCAAGCGCTCGAACGCCAGACAGAATTCGAGCTGTGAAACTTTATCTTACTCAGTCTCCTACAGGTTCAGCTCGCAAACATGCTTTAGTCTGATCGAAAAGTCAGAAGAATTCTACACACTGACATCCAGGTCTATCCATACAAATTAATGTTTGTTCTGAAACTGCAAGAGCGTGACTGGGAAGATTGCATGTAAAAATGTGGGAGATATTTCTGTCGCACCCTGTGTAACGGAAAGCCGATTAGCGTCATCAGATGTGAGACTGTTCTGCTTAAAGTAGTCATTTACATACACTATTATTATAGTAAATTGAATTGGCTGAGAGAAATAAAAATAGATAGATAGATAAACAGACAGATAGATACAGGAAGAGAGAGGGGGGAACATATCTGTAGGAAAATGTTGACATGTATAACTGGAAGACTCTTAATATTTTTTATTCGTTCATTTCGTATGAATCAAATGATTATTGTCGGCATTCATTTCCTCAATATCTTTCTAGTTAGAATTATTTCTAGAAAGACATAGGGTACTCATGGGAAAGGCTACGTGAAGTTTGCCAACATCCTAAGTGAACGTATTTCTGTGGAACGAACTGGATTCTGACCTGGCGCATCCACTTCGACACGGTCACCTCCAACTTGATAGCTAGTGGCCAGGGTAATCTTTGTAACTTACTGCAAACCTAGGGACTGGCTTGCTTTGGGGCCAAACTATGTTGCATGAATAAAATGTTGTTCAGTTCGGTCTTAAAAAGAGACTATGTTTCCGGACATTTTGTTTTGAAGGATGAGGGTGGTTTGTTTACTGCCGGTCGGTCCAAGATGACCTTACTGGAGAAGGTGGATGGGTTGGCCTGATCCCAGCTATTTTTTTTTATCCTTCCAGAATGCTCCGTTCGAAAGTGAAGGATTCCACTCCCCTCCATGTTAAATTGGCCCTATGTTTAAATTTGATGCAGTGGAAAGCAATGAAAAATTACGAAGAAAAACAGTGAAAAACAGATAGAGGGAGGAAAATAAACTGGAAAAGAACGCAAGAGAAACGAGAAGAAAGAGAACAATAGGATAATAGTAGAAAGAGTTGGATGAAGAAAGAGAGAGAGGGAGAGAGAGAGAAAGAAAGAAAGAAAGAGAGAGAGAGAGAGAGAGAGAGAGAGAGAGAGAGGGTGCATGTGTGAAAGGAAAAACGAGGGATCGTTTTGTTTTACGGTGTAGGGAAACTCCTAATTTACTTGGCTAGCATGTATCGGTGGTGTAACAAAGAAAAAAGAAAGAAAGAAAGGCTAAAATGGCGACACTCATGGTTGATAGTCATGTGAACGATGCAGACTGTCGTCATTTCTATGTAAATGAGACAGATGAATAAAAACGGAAGTGAAGCGAATAGAGGAACGAGTTGGAAGGAGGCGTGTTACGTGCGTAGTCGTGTGCAAGTCAACTTGAAAGTCGAGTTGTGGAGTTTTGATAACAGTGCATCATTATTAGTTCAATCGTATACGACATATCAACCCTTTATTTAATGCCGAATTTTGGAAAAAGGGGTTTTAATGTTTCAAGTTCTTTCAAATATTTATTCATGTTTGGGTTAGTAGTGTTGTAGGTAAAAATGGTTGTTTTTGTTTTTGATATCATGTAACGTGGTCGTCAAATGTCAGTACTCGGTACCGACACGTTGTATGCAGACAGTCGCAAAGAAACAAAGACAATGAAAGAATTCAACTCACTGTTTCTCAGTTGAAACAACAGACAGTTATATACAGGTACTTCCACAATAACGCCGTTCCTCTTTTTCAAAAGTCCTCTCGTATGCCAATATGTTTAACAAGACTCTGTCGTGTCGAAGATGTGGTACTCTGTCTTTGACCAGTCATGTCTGGGACACGTATTTCCCTGTCACTCTCAGGCCACGTGTGTAGCACGTCTATTTCTGTCCTTCTCGGGTCACGGTTTGCCTTTTTATTTATTTCCTTTTCTTTGCTGTATAGATAAGTTTAAAACAGAACAACGATTGAGGATAATTGAATTTCATTTTGAAAATGGACGGTCAATTTTTGCAATTCAAATATCTTATATGCGCCATTTCAATGTTCAATATCCGCTTAAAAGATATGCTATTGAATTCGTTCAACCTCAGTTAGTAAACATGCCAGGGTATTGGTGACAGACAAAATGGAGCAACTGCACATACAGCTAGAGCAACAATGCAGTTGTTAACTGTGATGTTTCAGGATCGAAAAATCTCTTGAAATTTCGATTTTGAATGGTCTCCACGTTCATCTAATTTGACAAAACTAGACATTTTGACAAAACTGGCTTTGGGGATATCTTAAAGACAAAGTGTATGCAAATAAGCCTCAAGGCATCCAAGAACTTAAGGCAAACATACGCAGGAAATTCTTTCCCTACAACTTCCGATGTTAAGAACTGTCATAAAGAATAGCTTAGAAAGAGCTCGACTTTGCAAAGCCGAGAATGCAGGCTACTTAAGAGACATTATCTTTCGTAATTAAGTCAACAAATTTCCACACTATAAACTGTGTAATAAAAAAGAATTAATTAAATACAGTCTTTTAAGAAAAAGTTATTTGATTTTCAAACATTATATATATATATATATATATATATATATATATATATATATATGAGTGTGTCTAAGTAATAAGGATGGAGAGTTGTATGTTTTGTTTTCAATTCTAGCTGATGGTATTCAAGTCATTCATATCTTTTTTAAATTTTTTTTATCTCAATATGCAATTTAATGACTGCTTATATGCATAGATTATACACACACACACACACACACACACACACATATATATATATATATATATATATATATATATATATATATATATATATAGAGAGAGAGAGAGAGAGAGAGGGGTAGAGGTAGAGTTGTTGTGTATGATTTAGGGAGGGATTAGATTTCCTATGAATAATGAGGAAGAAAAAAAAGTAAAAAAATAACGGAATCGAAAAGACAGATAAAACATGACGAAAGGAAGAGGATTAAAGTGGAAGAGGAATGCTCCCCCCTCATTGGCGACCATCGATTAAAAAGAAGGAATAATTACACATGCCCGTCAATGCTATTATCCGAGAGAGAGAGAGAGAGAGAGAGAGAGAGAGGGGGGGGGAGAGAGAGAGAGAGCTGTTTATGATATTAAACATACAAGATATATATTATTTGAAGGTTAAAAATATTTACTTCTAGCATTTTTTAAACTCCATATATCTATGTATACACTCACACATGCACATATATGTATGCATATTAGTGTTGGGACGATTGATCGGAATCGGTAATCGGAAAAATCGGAATATTTGAAGGTATCGGAATCGGTATCGGAATCAGAAAAATTTGTACCGACTTTCCGATGCCAAAACGATTCTTTTAATTACCTTTTTTAAAAAAATTATTTTGTTTCAAGCTAAATCTTCCATTGCTGATATTAATGATAAATTAATAAATATTCATTGATTTTAAAGCACACGTGAAACTAAAATCGATAGATGGTTCTTCACAAGTGTATTTTTACGTTTATGAAATATCTGCACATTTAACCTGTGTGTTTTTATGGTAATCGGAGAAAAAAATACACTATATAGTAAAATATTTAGAGATTTATAAAAAATCGGAATCAGAAATTTAGTACTGAAAAAGTAATTGTATTTGAATCGGGAAAATACTGGAATCATCCCATCACTAATACATATATATACACATATATATAATCACATATGTATATGTATGCGTGTATATATGTTTATGTGAAAAATATGTTCATTCAATTATATTTCACTCTTTTATTTATACAAATTCCTTTAATAAAGCTCGATGTATGTAAAATATAAGTACAGATCATATACAAATAAATGATAAATGGCTACATTCAAAATTCCAAGATGTTGTTCATCTTACCGCTTATTTATTTCATGTTAAAATGTTCAATTCTTAGAAAGCCCCTGTTTCGTAGCGCAGAAACAGCCATGTAATTATTACGTCAGTTTTTGAATTGTTTCTGCCCTTTACCTATCAGCAGATTAAAAAAGATCATTAACTTTAAAAGAAAATAAAATGAACCAGAAAAAATCGAAAGAGTAGTTGCACTTGTGTTTTACGATATTCACTCCACCTTTGATTAAATATATATATATATATATATATATATATATATATATATATATATATATATATATATATATATATATGTGTGTGTGTGTGTGTGTGTGTGTGTGTGTGTGTGTGTGGTAAAGATTATCTTTTGCGTCCTTCTTATTTATTACTTATTTATTAAACGTTCCTGCTGCTATTCTCTTTTACGTTTGTTTTTACTATTATTTTTAGGGTACTTTTAAAGTCTGTGTGTTCTTACATATGTGTTCTACATATGTTTGTGTGTGTGTGTGTGTGTGTGTGTTCTATCCTTACACCGTTTCTTGCCTTGAAGGGTCTCGACATGTATGCGCAAATATATAATGCATACATACCTGCTTGCCTTGTCCAGCGGATATCTTCTTGTCGCTGGGCTGCCATCTCATGGGGGAGTGGTCACTGTTGCAGACAGACGCATTGATAACACAAGATAGATTTGAAGATTCAATTCTTTTATTACAAGGCAAGCCTATATCTGGAACCCATGTTTGTTGGAGACCCAACATTTCCCGTCTACATTCTCTGCTGCACAAGACCAACTTCAGCCCACGTGGTCGCCAACCGGAAACCTACCCCTAATTTCTGATGTACGTCACCCCTACTTTCTGGTGCATTCTAACTAGGTTGACAAAAGGTGACTTGAATTTGATGAGTATCAAATCTAACCTTCTGTGACCCCACTAAACTCGCTGATGAGAATCGAAAATATACTTATATAACTTACTATTTCCCCAAACTACCTAGATAGCATTTAAGTTGCGGTTCCCAATACTACTACTACTACTACTACTACTACTACTACTGCTACTACTGCTACTACTACTACTACTACTACTACAAACACATACACACACATGTATATATATATATATATATATATATACCTGAAGCAAGCCGTCCAATGCACCGTTATGAATATCATATCCAGGATTATTTTGCTATTTTTGCTATTTTGCTACCTACACTATTGATTTCTAGGTCCATTGCATACTTAACTCAATGCTCGAATTCTATTACTCACGGAGATAATTACAATGGAATGGTATATCCACACAACTTTGGATACACTTTGTCAACACCGAGGAACCATTTGGACTACAGCAACAAACACACACTCAACGCAACAACGAACAAGGCTGACTGGTATACTTTACGAAAAATCAATAAGGAGCAATATACTTTCGCTATATGGGAATATCACTTTCTCCCATGGTCCTATTTTCTGCCCACCTGGATTTATAACCCCGAATGACATTGGACTCCTTCCGATAATGGACTACCCAGTTTGTATCAACTTTTCTTTTCTTATAATTTTCTCCATATAATTATCCACAATCACTCAAAAAAAAACTATTTTCAATAATTGTGCTGAAAAGCAAAATATACGTCCATTCGCAGCCGAACATTTTGCTAACTCCATTTCATTTTCTCTGATGATATAAGCCATTGTTGAAAATCCATGGATTAAGGAAATTAATACAACCCCTTCTATGTATTCCTTTTGTCAAAAAATAAATTCTTAAATCGAATATATGTATCTCTATGTTGTTTTTTTTCAGAATTTAAAATTTAACCACGAAACTTATATATTGCTCTATTCTTAATGTTGAGCTTTTTCTTTTTTCGCTAGGATCACCTTAAAAGTATTACTTCAAGTAATATCTATCAGGATTTTTCATCTGAATTCTATCAGTGTCTTATCTCACTTATATATATATATATATATATATATATATATATATATATATATATATATATATATATATATATATATAAGTGAACGTGTCTGTCTGTCTGTCTGTGTGTCTGTGTACATTTCCCTACGCAATAACTCTGTCAATTTTTAGTCTATAGACTCGAAATTTGAAATACCGGTACTGAGATTTGGGAAAATCGATGTGACGGGTGTCAGCCAGAAATTTGGCTGTTAAGGGGTCAAATTGTAACGATTTGACCTTTAAGAACTCTACCAAACTCCTCCGACAATTTTGGGTCTAGACACTTGAAATTTAAGATATAGGTTCCTTAAACCTGGATCTAACTTAATAAAGTGATTTGAGCCCGAAACTATAAATTTTAAGGGGTCATAATAGGGGTCAAAGTTAAAAATAATTGACCGCTATTTTTTTTTTTGCTCAACATACACCTCCAAACACCCGGGCAACGCCGAGCTGAAATGCTAGTATATATATATATATATATATGTGTGTGTGTGTGTGTGTGTGTGTAGTTTGTTTGATGCATTGTTGGTATGTATATGTAAGTATGTGGGTATTAATGAAGTCTGATAAGCCCGAATATTAAAGTATAAATAAAAAAAAAAGTCAAATATTTGATTCATGAATTTTCATAAAATCTATTTATTTTCCAAAAACTCTTTCACATATCAAAAGAGTAAATATGAAACTTATTCGATTGTTTGTATTCAGACTCTCTTTCACCATTCTGAGTTTTATGCACAGTGATCAGCCTTCATCAATACCCATGCGTCTGTCTTCTTTAGACCATATATTTGTGTTTTTGGATTTGCACGCCGTGTTTCATTTTTATCTATTTGTTTGTCTGATACTAAAAGTACTTTAGATTTTTGCTATCTTTATTCCAATAGAATTCTATTTGCTTATTAACATATCACAGAATAAGTCTTAAAAGGAAGGTTTTAATAGTATTATTAGATTTATTTATTTACTGTATACAGTACCACGCAAAAGTATTGGATACATTACATTTTTCTTCATAACTTTAATTAGGGTTCAAGATTTTACCTAAAATTTGATCAGCATGTTCCTATTACTATTCTAACTAATATTTGGAGTAGTAATTGCAAAATTAAAGTTTAGGAAGTTTATATTAAAGGAAAAATATAAATCAACTGACGCAAAAGTATTGGATGCATTGATTTAATATTTGGTTGCATGGCCTTTACTGCGTTTAACAGCTTCCAATCGCTTTCTATAGTTGCACACATGTTTTTTGCAAAGATATGCAGGTATTTTGCGCCATTCTTCTTTGCAGAACTGTTCTAGTTGTTGAATATTTTGTGGATTCCTCTTGTGAACATTGATCTTCAATATTTTCCACAGATTTTCAATTGGGTTGAGGTCTGGAGACTGACTGGGCCAAATAAGAACGTCAATTCCGTTATTTCTAAGCCATTCTTGGTTAGTTTGGCAGTATGCTTGTGATCATTGTCCTGCTGAAACATGTAATTGCTATTATGTCCCAACAAATCAACAGATTTCTGGAGGTTTTTCTCCAAAATCTCCCTGTACATACGTCCATTCATTCTGCCATTGATGATTTCTTGTTCACCAGTACCTTTGGATGAAAAACACCCCCATACTATAATCGAACCACCGCCAAACTTTACCGTAGGAATAGTATTCTTTTTGTCATAGGCGGTGCCATTTTTACGCTATACATGTGTTGCTGTGTTTCTTCCAAAGATTTCGATTTTCGTTTCGTCTGACTTGATTACCTTGTTCCAAAATTCTTGGGGTTGTTCTCCATATGTTTTAACATAATTCAAACGTGATCTGATATGTTTAAGCTTCAATAATAGAACTTTTCTTTGGGACCTTGACACAAAACCTGCACGATTTAGAACTCTACTGATTGTATCCTTGCTCACATTAATTCCAACTTCTCTGCGATCGGTTTGAATTTCATCACGAGTGCTTACCAACCTTGATTTTTTTTCGTTTAATTTCCTTGGCCGACCACATCTTGGAAGGTTTGCAACAGCTTCACCAATATTTTTAAACTTTCTAATAACGTTTCCAATTGAAATAAGTGGTAGATTAAGTTCCCTTGATATTGTTCGATACCCTTTTCCTTCTTTGTGCTTATCAATGATGTTTTGACGAATGTCTATTGACAACTCTTTAGTTTTAGGCATTTTTATAAATGAACTGGTTGACTTTGAAGCAGTGAGCACAAAATAGAAGAATTTTATAAAATTATTATAAAAGCTCTCTGATTGATCAGTGATAACTCGTTTGCATTATTGCAACACGCTAAGCAAAAGTCATTTAAATTTATTTCAGAAACAGAATTTTTAAAACGTGTATCCAATACTTTTGCGTTTGTTAATTAATATTTTTCCTTAAATATAAACTTTCTAAACTTTGATTTTGTAATTACTACTCCAAATATAATTTAGAATAGTAATAGGAATATGCTGACCAAATTTAGGTAACATCTTGAATCCTAATTAAAGTTATGAAGAAAAATGTAATGTATCCAATAGTTATGCGTGACACTATATATATATATATATATATATATATATATATATATATATATATATATATATATATATATATATAAAGCTAAATGTCTGTGTGAGTATGTGTCTGGTCACGAATAGGCTCCTATATGGTTGACTATTTAAAAAAAAACTGATTGCATATAATGATAGAAGATGTATCGAGACACAGGAATGGGTATGTTTGATCTGGCAGAACGGTGGTTCATTAAAATTTTGGGGTCTGCGTTCGCGCCTGGTCCACAAAATATGTTAAATAAAAAATTTAAAAATTAAAAAAAAAACGTTTACAAGTGTTTTTGATATAGATATACATAAGAATACTTTGATAAGTATGTTTTAACTTAAATAGGGATGGTATAATAAAATTGTGGGGTCTGCGTTCGTTCCTGGCCTTCACAGAATGGAAATAGGCACAAACTTTAATAAAGACTTTTCATATCTATCTGCGTTAGTATACTTTGATAATTATGTTTCAGTTTGAAGAAATATGGTATAATAAAATTATGGGGTGTTCGTTCGCGCCTGCCCTCCATAGAATGGAAATATGTCACAAGGTTTAACAAGGTTTTTATTAATATAGATCCACAGAATATTGTGATAAGTGTTTCAGGGTGAACAGGTATGGTATAATAAATTATGGGGTTTATCTATTTTATTTTTACTTTCATCATATTTTGCTTTGGTTTCGATACCCCAAAATTCAACCCAAATTTACAACCCTTCCTTTTCATAACCCATCATACTTTCATAAATCAGAGTCCATTTTTTGTAGGCTGTTTTTGAACCCAGTCAACGACGGGTACTTTTGCTAGTATATATATATATATATATATATATATATATATATATATATATATATATATATATATATATATATAAGAGAAAGAAAATTAAAACTGTAAGTTGAACTTTACAATCAAAATTTATTGTTCGACTGAATCCTCCAAAAAACAATTTACAAAGTCCTTATTCCGCAGACTTTCAAAGAATGCTTGTTTTATCGTTATTTCCATGGCAGGTGCTCGCCAATCTTTCACGATAAACACCCGTCTAGCTGAATCCACTGTGAAAAATTTCCCCCACACTTTATCTGTGCCTAAATCAAAACGTGGATTCCATGAACAAAGCTTCTTTCTTAGAACTGCACGCCCGTGGAACTCTGTTCCGTCTGCCTGCTTCCCACCTGACTATAACTTGGATGTGTTCAAGTCCAACGTTAACAAATTCCTAATGAACCGCCCCCTTAATTAAATACTTAATCAAATCTCCACACTAACGTACTGTACTTACAATAACCCTTATCCCTGAGTAGCTTCCGGCCCTTGATAAGTGGTGACCACCGTGTAAAAAAAATACAAGTGCTAAGTCTTCGATAATTTGGACTGAGTATTTATAGAAAATTTGAACTTAGTATTCATAGTTATTTTGAACTTAGTATTCATAGTTAATTTGAACTTAGTATTCATAGTTAATTTGAACTTAGTATTCATAGTTAATTTGAACTTAGTACTTATATATATTTATTTTTTGAACTGTACTTATTGTATTTTTATTATATTTTTATAAAACGTTCTAAGCTTTTTCAGACTATATATATATATATATATATATATATATATATATATATATATATATATATATATACAGTATAACCCCGGGATACGGTTGCCCTAGTATATGTTTTTTTAGGTTACGATGTGGAATACGATGTTTTTCCGGCCCCTGGTTACGGTATTTGCCAAACCCTACAGTGTTATTTATAATGTTATTTGATTATATACACGGATATTATATACTGTCTTGTATTTTGTGACTAATTTTTAATATATACTGTATAAAATTTTGCTTAGATTCCACCACATGGCGATTTCACCTTACGACCCCAACCGTTTATTCCAACCGTACAATCCAACGGATGAATGCCGTATCCTGGGGTTATATATAAATGCAAAATTCAAACAATTTTTATTTGTGAAAAATAATATCTTTTAAATGTTGCCCATTTTCAGGTTGTGCTCTTTCCAAAACATTATTTATGATAGATTGCAGAATCTCTGGATTGCAATTTAACTCCCTTATTTAGTTTATGATGCTTTCATCTCCCTTTTGTTGGATTAAGGGTGCCTAAAAAGTCACTGCAAGAATTGAACGAACACATCAGAAACAAAATAAGGGAGTTAAATCGCAATCCAGAGATTCTGCAATCTGTCATCAATGATGTTATGAATAAAGATTGTTTGAATTTTGCATTTTTTGAAAAAAACATTTCTCAATTTCTTAGTCAGATTGAGCTAAAATTACAGAAAGCTATAAAAAATAAAGAATCTATTTAAATTCAAAACTTTTAAATAACTTTTTGGACAACCTGTGTTATTTTACTTTGTTAAAATAATGCCATTTACTCAGTTATCAATTTGTCAGCCGATTATTAAGCTTCGAATGAAGGATAACGATAACGTGCCGATCTACACTTATTTATATATGCTGTCTAAAGATGCAGGCTTCCTGAACTAAACTGCTCCATGTTTTTTTTTTACTTTGCAAAACTCAATCATGTTCTGCAAGTGTGAGTATTGGGGCTATTGCATGGATTGTAAACAATAAAAAAAATGTTGTTCACCGCATTCTTAAGGTCTACGATGATTGTGGTTCATCTAAAGCAAAAATGTCAACAGGTAGGCCAAGAATATTGATCAAGAACAAGATCCTGTTATGGTAAAGTTGATTAAGAAGAGCTGGTTTAAACCCGCTGCTGCTGCTTTTCAGGACATGATCATTCGACATAGTAAACCTTTATCCAGGAAGATTGTGTTTCGCAGTTTAATTGAACAACAACTTTAAGCTAAAGTATCTGTAGTGAAGCCACTTGTAAACTCCAAGAATTAAAAGTGTCACCTTGTTTTTGCAAACGAACTTGTTTTAGGGAGAGTATTTTTTTTTCGGACTGTTATCTTCATCCTCATAGTTGTTGTTGCTTCACCACGTTTCGACGAACTTATCCCCTGGTCTCTTTCAAGTTGTTAAGAAAAAAGCTAGAGGATAAATTGGTCGAAACATGGTGAAACAGCAAGAACTATGAAGATGAGGATAATGCACTGTAAAAAATGAATAAATAAATCATGAAGCCTCATTTCAAAGGATTATAAATAAATAAATAAATAATGTGTAATGTATTATAAATAAACAAACAAACAAACAAACAAACAAACAAATAAATAAAATGTATGTGTTATAAAAAATAAATAGTTTAATAAATAAATAAATAAATAAATAAATAACTTAATAAATAAATAAATAACCTAATAAATAAATAGAATGATGTATAATGTTTCATAAATAAACAGAAACTAAATAAATAATCAAATAAATAAAATGTATGTGTTACAAATAAATGAATAAACAAAAAAATAAATAAAACAATGTATAATATGTTACGATCCCAAGAAAAATGGAAGACGGTGAATTTCAGTGATTTATCCAAGTTTTTCGTCGAAAAATAGGTGAAGAATTTAAATATAGTGTTAAATCCGTACCCGTTGACTTTCTGCCAACATTAGAACGATCTGCTATTACTGGATTTCAAGACGAGAATTAATCTAGTCTGGTGGAGTATAATACTTTGAGGTAACATCACTTGGAGAAGGTGCACTCTTCCTTATAAAAGCCAGTGGGTTATCAATACTGAGGAGGTCTTACTATGTGATTTTGAATATTTAGTCAAGGTTTACTTCTTGGGAAAAGTATTCTCTTGCCAGGTTGTTCTGACAAACCCCTCCACGGAGAAATCTTAGACACTCGAGGGTAGTGTCTAGTCGGCATTATGTAAGCATATTATCTTTGAGAGCTGAGAATGATATTGAAATACCAAGATTTCATTCACAACATGTACAGAAACTTAAATCTTAGAAAGTTCTAGCAATTATAGGAGCAGCCGGACTCATAAAAAGAATTTCAAAAACTACTTGGCAAATATACCCGGTGAACCAATTGCATTTAAAGGGAGGGTTAGAATCGGCAAAAGATCTCTCGATTAGAATGCATGAGATAGTGGGTGAATGCCTAGTATCTGGTAGGATGCCCCATCCACTGCTGAAATAAAATCAGAAAATAAAAAATGTGGCACTATATCTTAGTAGTGCCCCGGTTGTGGTGGCTGTTTACCCCCCCCCCCCCGCCTCCTGCATGGCCAGGAGGTGATTTTGGCCGTGGCGGAGGGATAAATAAGCAACCAGAATGCAATCCCACAATTCCCTTTCTTTTCTCGATCTATTTTTCGTCCAGATATCATGGGGTAAGACGTATTTTTTGTCTCTCCGTAAATGAGAGGAGGGAGCACCCCCTCCCTCAGCATTAGTTAAGATTAGTTAGTTTTAATCGTGAAAGTTAATTATCACTTGTATTTGTAAAAATATTGTAATATTTTAATGTAAAAAAAAAAAAATAAATACTTAATTATATTTCTTACATATATTGCAACATGTGTTGTGTGTTTTTGTGTCTCCCTTAATTTTTTTTACATGGAGGTCACCACTTATCAAGGACCAAAATCCACTCGAGGATAAGGGCTATTGTGTGTACAGTAATCAATAGGATAGTATTGTAGTAATCGTTAGTATTAGAGATTTGATAAAGTGCCATTACTTATGGGGGCGGTTCATCAGGAATTTGTTTATGTTGGACTTGAAGACATCCAGGTTGAAGGCAGGAGGGAAACAGACAAGCGGCAGGGAGTTCCACAGGCGTGCAGTTCTAAGAAATAAGCTTTGTTCATGGAATCTACGTTTTGATTTAGGCACAGATAAAGAGTGGGGAAAATATTGACAGTGGTTTCAGCTCGATGGGTGTTTTTCGTGAAAGATTGGCGAGGGGAGGCAGAGATTGGAACTCAGACGAGCACTTGCCACGGAAATAACGATAAAACAAAGATAGGCTCGCAACGTCTCTTCTGTGGGAGAGGGGTTGCAGGGAAGAGAAAAGGGCATCCCCCACTAAGCCACGAAGTCTATTTTGTACTCTGTCAAGGCAGGATAGGCTGTTTTTAGCAGCTCCTGCCCAGATGTGGCAGCAGTACTCCATCCGTAAATGTCTGCATTAAAGAACGAAGCAGACCTGAAGACGAAGACATCTCAGGTATACATTTCCTCTTGATACTCAGACCCTAATGGCTGGCCCATCGTCACATAATCATGGGACATTTAGTGTAACACGATCAGCCAGTCACTGATGTGTTACTTGAGATTTGGGGAGGGGGCGATAACGGCAGCTGTTATAAAGGCTATCATATATTCAACTTCACTTTCTGAGAGTTTCCCGCCTTTATATATATTATATGCTATAAGTCGCTATTATTAAAGGACTTATTTTTATTTATAAAAGTAATGTTATACGATATAATGATGTCCACCATGCTTTTGACAAGATTCGAACCCATGACCAGATTGTCTCTGGTCTAGAATGTTATCTGTTGGCTTTAAAGACTGGCCTGAAATATGTACAGATGTATGCATCTATTTCTTACATATACATGAGATATACGTTCCTGCTGGCACAGAGTAGGTATTGATAGAACCAGTCGAGAATATGTCCTCGGCAATCAGTCCAACAGTTGCCTTGCTTCTGTCGGGCTGAAGGATGGATCTGTTCAGTTCTATGAAGTCAACTCTTCAAGAATTTACCATCTTTATTTGAGTTTTTTTTTACATAGACATCACCACTTATCAAGGCCAAGATCCCACTCGAGGATAAGGGGATATAAGAGTGTACAGTAGAAATTGGATAATATAGTAATCGTTAATAATAGAAATTCGGTAAATTTGTTACCTTATATGGAACGGTCCATCAAAAACTTGTTTATGTTGGACTTGAAGACAATCATATTGTAGTCAGCTGGAAAGCAGGAAAACGGAAGACAATTCCACAGGCGTGCAGTTCTAAGAAAGAAGCTTTGTTCATGGAATCTACGCTTAGGGTTAGGTACAGACAAAGAGTGGGGGAAATTAGTGATAGTGTTTTCTGCTAGACGGGTGTTTCTTGTGAAAATCTGACGAGGGGGATAATAGATTGGAGCTCAGCCGAGCACGTGCCATGAAAATAACGATCAAGCAGAGACAAACTCGCACATCTCTTCTATGAGAAAGAGGTTGCAGGGAAGAGAAAAGGACATCCCCTACGAGGTAACGAAGTCTATTTTGAATGTTATCAAGGTAGGATAAGTCCTTTCTTTGTTTATTGCTAATCGCATGAAGCACCTTGAAGATATCTCCGTTAGAAGTGGAAACATATACTTAATCCATACAACCTCCATATACTCGCATCTGCAGGAAATCTGCCCATATACCTATTTGCTCTATTATACACACTGAACACAAAATAGCTTATAATTTTACTTTCAATTATACCTGTACTGTATTGTACTCCATATCAAAAATGACGTTACTTGTATCTACATTGAAGATACATCTTGACCCTCCTGCTATCTAAAACACACAGAGCCTAGGCAATCACATGTTTAGTTAATTCTTAATATCAAACCATCCTGTAAGACGTTATCCTATTCCTAAGCCAACATAAGCCAGGAAAAGAAATTCTAAATTTAAAGGAAAAATATTAAACCATATACTAACTCCATTCAACAAACCTGTTACAAATATAGCTGCTTCCACTGTATGAACTTTTACTCACCCCTTCCTCCAGTAATAATGAAATAGCAATGCCCATTTGAGAAGTGTAATTTATCAGTAGATATATAACAGTTACATACTAACCCAGTAACATAAACTACCTACGCGGAGTCGCAGAAATACCTGGATTAAGACCCAGGCGCGGGGAAAACCCTCTCGGTGCTGATGGACCCGTAGATCTTCTCAGATCATCTGTCTAGGAGAAGGAAAACTCTGAAGCTAAACCTAAAGGGAGGGAGGCCTCTCCAGTCTTAAATGACAACCTTCCTAGAGCTGGTGACTCAAACAAATTACCGGTCTGCAAACCTAAACTGCTTAAGGAGTAGATGGGCACTGCCTATCGCTTGGCTTCCATACTCCTTCTTCGCCTATTAGCCAGGCGTAGAGGTCAAATCACAGGGATTCGACTGAAACACTCAGTGGTCAATCTTGTTTCCTGACTAGGGCAATGAACGCTGTTTTCCCCTCTCCCGACACACCCCACCCCTCTAAACTGGGCGCTTGTGAGTGCATGAATGCCAAAATGCCAGTACAGGTAGATTGGGTTGACCATCGTCTGATGGGTTGAGGGTACCAGATTGACAGTTCCTGGCTGCTATTTCCCACTAGTAGTACAGGTGCCCTAAGTCTTTGTTAGCGCTTAGAGCGGCTGCTCCATCAACAGTTGAATAATATCGGAATGTTTGCAGTGCCATGTCGCTCATAGAAAAGGGACCCTGTACTCATCCCCGGTTGGCTTTCCTGAGGCCACAATCCTAGTAGATGAAGAGTCAGCTGATGGTCTACTTGTATTGCATGTCTAGCATTCTGCATAACCACTTGTTCCGCACCCCTTACCTAAACTGAAACTCTAAAAAAAACAAAAAACAATGATGACAGTACAATCTAAAATTACGCTTAAACCAGGACAAAACTCCAACAAAGCCAAATTGCCTCCTCCCTTGAGGCTTGCATTTAAGAACATCCGTGGGTTTAGAACTAATTTAAATGACGTTGAAGCATTTCTCCTAACAAATACCCCAGATATCTTAGCATAAAGTGAGACTAACCTACACACCTACACTCCCCCATCCTCTCTAACTACTTTAATATGCCCGGATATCTCCCACTCAGCCGTAAGGACTCTGACAGACATATGCACGGGCTTGGAGTCTATATTCGAAATACCCCCCCTTGACAAGAGAAACAAAACTAGAATATGACGATCAAGCCTTTATGTGCTTTAAACTTAACATGCAACATAACATTAGTTACTTTTATTTTCTCTACCGCTCTCCCTCGACCCAGGACTGTACCTTAATAAACAAAGTCTCTGACAGCATAGATACAGCACTTTCCCTCGACACTAGCGCACAAGTGCATGTATTTGGTGACTTCAATATCCACCACAACAACTGGCTTGGATTTTCTACTTACACAGACACAGCTGGTAGCACAACACATAGCTTCTATATATCTCAATACCTATCACAAAGGATTACGTTTCCAACCCGTTTCCCTGACCAGCAAGAAACACACGCATCACTGTTAGATCTGTTTCTTACCACAGTCCCCGATGATTGCGTTACGAATGCCTACAGCCCACTTGGAAATGCTGATCATTTAGTGATAATAGTTGAAATCTCACTAAACTCTAGAGCCAAAACGGAAGAGCCATTACTAAAAACGAGATATTATAAAAAGGCTGACCGAGAAGTCATCAGAGACGCTTCATGGCGAATTATCGTCTCACTTCCTGCTAAACAGTGCGCACATGAGACTACTGAATAGTTCAAAACAGCAATTGAATGACATGTTCCCATGCGGAAGTTTTATAGCAAGTCCCACTCTCCCCAATGGTTTACTTCTACTTGTGCAGCTGCCATCGCGCAAAGGCAGCATGCGTACTACAGATTTAACCGACATAAGTCCAGTTCAAACAGACAGAAGTATATAGAAGCCAGAAATAACTGTAAGAAAGAAAGCGATAGCTAAGAAAGAAGTTACTGAAACCACCAAAAAACGCATCGAAGCACAGAAATTAGGAACTGTGACTTTTGGAAAATCTACAACAGTGTAGTAAACAATGGGCAATGAACAATTCCCCCACTATCCAACAATCATGAGGTTTGTTTGCTCAGCAACCGAGAAGGCTAACATGCTTGCCAGTCAGTTCGCCTGGAACTCCACACTGGACCCTGCAAAGCACCACCTCCCTGATTTTCCTTTGCGGACAGACACCACACTAGACGATCTGGAAATCACCCCATCTCAGGCGAATGCCATCATAAAAAATCTTGACACTTCAAAAGCATGTCGACCTGATCTCATCCCGGCTGTGCTATTAAAAAAGTGCCTTGCCGAAGTAGCGCCGGTTCTCTCTAAACTTTACAACAAATGCCTTAAAGAACCTTGCTTTCCTGCCTGCTGGAAAACTGCTTCTGTGGTACCAATTTTCAAGAATTCCGGTGAAAGAACTAACCAGTAAATTAACGCCCCATTAGCCTCCTCCCACTTTTCGTCAAAATATTTGAGTTCATTATTAATCATCACCTTATAGATGCTGAACTACTGACCGACCAACAATACGGATTTAGGCAAGCCCATTCCACGGCAGACATCCTAACTGTAATATCTGAGCGTATATACCATTCACTTTATAAAGCAGGGGAGGGTAGAGCGGTAGCTTTAGATATATCTAAGGCTTTTGACAGGGTATGGCACGAAAGTCTTCTCAGGAAAATCAGATCATACGGTATAACTGGAAGAATCTTTAACATAATTAAATCCTTTTTAGATAAGAGAAAAATCCAGGTTGTCATCGATGATCGTACATCCAAACAATATGATATAAATGCAGGGGTCTATCCTTGGACCTCTCTTATTTCTAAGATTCATAAATGAGCTCCCTGACAAAATTGTCTGTGAGATGGGTATATATGCTGATGACACCACTTTCTATAACCGACACGACAGGAAAACAAATGAACACATATCTAGAAAAATGGCAAAAACACTAGAGGATGATCTCCGATCTGTAGTGGAATGGGGACAAAAATGGATGGTAACATTCAATGCTGCTAAGACTAAACTTGTTTCCTTCAATAATTACAAGAAACCTTTACCACCAATAGCAATGGCCAAAGTCTCTTTATATGAAAGCACATCCTTTAAACTCCTCGGCCTAACGTTCACAGGAAACATGAGCTGGAAAAATGACATTGAGAGCATTGTCAGAAACGCTGCAAAAAAGGTAGGTTCTCTCTACCGTGCTAGAAAGCTACTAACGCCCGAAAGTATCCTGTACCTCTATAAGGCCACCATTCGCCCATGTATTGAGTATTGTTGTCATATTTGGGCTGGTGCATCTGCTACTAGTCTCTCACTCCTAGACAGGGTTAAAAAGAGAGTCGCTAACCTGATAGGTCCTGAATTGTCATCTAAGCTTCAGCCTCTGTCCCATCGGCGTAATGTAGCATCCCTCTGCCTGTTCTACAAGTATTTAAACGGTGAATGCTCTGACGAACTGCAAGCACTTGTGCCTCCTCGACGTAACAAACCCGACAAGCAGCAAAATCCCACCCTTTCACAGTTGAGATCCCTAGATGTAAGAGAGCCTTCTACTCCAGTAGTTTCTTCCCCAGAACCGCTAGACTTTGGAATTCTCTTCCGAGTTCCTGCTTCCTCAACTGTACTTACATGCAAAAGTTCAAGTGTAACGTGAACCGACATCTTGCTGCCCAACTCCCCACATAGTACCTCTGCAGCTTATGTCCCTAATAGTAGCCCCTACAACAAAGTGGCAATGTGCCTTGTTTGGGATGAAATTGCAATAAAAAAACTACTAGAGAATACTGAAGGGACTGCTCAAGCATTTTTTGAATCCAGGGTACACTTCTCCTAGTTCGTGGCTTTTTAGAATCATCACCTGGCTGGCCTTGCGTTTAACCTCCTCCGCTCTCTGCAAAGGTAAATAAAAATGTGAGACCCGGTTACAATGGAAAATAATTGCATACAATTGCGTACGTGTTGTCGGAAGAAAAGAACTCCCACGCGTGCAGCCATAATTACCTAGTGAGCGAAGAGACGAGCATAGTTATGTAAGTCGTGTTTTACATGAGACGCAAGGCTACACAATCAGTATGACGTAGGTGTGACGAAAATGTTCGAATGACGTCATAACCCATCGTCACCGTGTAGATGGTTTCCCTTTTTGAATGCGGAGACGATACGCGTGGGCGGGAGTCAATATTAACTGAAATGGCGCTAGTGTACGGACAGATAAGAAACAGATGAACAAAAATAGGAACGTTTACCTTTAACATACTACTACTACTACTACTACAACTACTACTACTACTACTTCT
The DNA here is from genome assembly GCF_053919585.1 of Euprymna scolopes. Classification (NCBI taxonomy): domain Eukaryota; kingdom Metazoa; phylum Mollusca; class Cephalopoda; order Sepiida; family Sepiolidae; genus Euprymna; species Euprymna scolopes. The sequence continues at coordinate 23,155 of NW_027633422.1, forward strand.
ACTACTACTACTACTACTACTACTAATATTAATAATAATAATATAGAAGAAGAAGAAAAGAAGAAGAAAAAGAGTCAGAAGAAGAAGAAGAGCCAGAAGAAAGAAGAAGAAAAAGAGTCAAAAGAAGAGTCAGGAAGAAGGGGAGGAGAAGAAGAAGAAGAAGAAGAAGAAGAAGAAGAAGTATGGATATAAACTCGGAAGGGAAGGGGAAATGATAGAAAAAGTAAAAAAACAAAAAACAAAAAAAACCCAACAACTTTCAGTCTTTCGGTCGGCAGCAGACGCCACTCTTTGATTTTAAGCTGTTTTGTTTATTCTTTCTTATCGTTTACTGTTTTCTTGTTCTAATACTTTCTTAGTTGATGCTGAGTCTGGTTTCTTTAGATTCTCCCTCTCTCTGCCTGGCTGTCAGATCGCCCGTCTTGCTTTCTTGCTTTCTTGCTTTCTTAATTTATTATTGAGATATCGTTGCACCAATACTTGACTAAACCTACTAACCGACATATCTATCTATCTATATCTATTTATCCATTTATCCCTCAACCGATATCTATCTATCTATTTATCCCTGGACCTCTATCTATCTATCTATCTATCTATCTATCTATCTATCTATCTATCTATCTATCTATCTATCTATCAAATCACACACATACACGCACGCACGCATATTTAAATGTGTATGCGCTCGCTCGCGCGTGCGTGTGTCAATATATATATATATATATATATATATATATATATATATATATAAATGTGTGTGTGACTTATTTACCTTAACAAAACATAAGCAAAACCGTTCCGGATATTGGAACACCTAAATGAAAAGACATAATTTTCACCTGATCAGATTTTAGTTACTAATGACAAGAGATCGAAACATTGTCATGCCAGCGTAGCGTAGCCTGTACATATCTATATTAAAAAAAAATATTAATAGCTCTATTAATTGTTGAGCACTATTTAATAGACCAAGTAAATATTCTCTGGATTTTATTATACAACAAGCATATTCTAAACTTTAACAAGTGTATATATATATATATATATATATATATATATATATATATATATATATATGTATATATATATATATATATATATATATATATATATATATATGTATATATATATATATGTATATATATATATAAAACAAGTGTATATATATAACAAGTATATATATATATATATATATATATATATATATATATATATATATATATATATATTAGTCCTCGCGCAAAAGAGCAGGGCATAAAATGTTTTACATAATAATAATAACATAACAATAACAAAGACTTTCGCCGGCGAGGACTACTATTGACCGTAACCAGTTATACAATCCTTTTGAAATTTTCATCTCTATTTTTCTCGTTATGTAATGAATATTTGTTAATGAAACCTATGTGAAATACGTTCCTTATTAAATTTTAAAGATTTTCTATTCTGAAAGAAGTCTAAAAAAATTTAATTTAAAAAAGTTATTTTAAAATATTTGTTAAAAATTCAGATTTTCTCATTATTCAGATCTGTATTACAAAGAGGGAGCTTCAAAAAATGAGTTGTTGTGTGAGGAGAAATACAAACTGAAACAGAGAATATCCAGACCTGTAATAATACAAAGAGGGGGTTGAAAAAATGAGGTGTGGTGTGAGGAGAAATACAAACTTAAATAGAGAGAAGGAGAGTTTTAAAATATAATCTTAAAAAGATAAGATACAAGTTAGAAAAGCATTTAATCCAAGGCATGAAAATTGTTAAACAAAATGTTTTTACTATAGGCTTTAAAAATAAAGGTACAAGATTCAATTTGAAATCTATTTATCTTTAAAGTGCACTTTTATAAATTTTACAAAGTAAGGTATAAAAATTTAATTTAAATTGAATCAAAAAATTACCTTGGATTTATTTTATACTAGCGAGGGGTACCCGGCGTTGTCTAGGTATTTGGAGGTGTGTGTGAAAACTCCTAGGGGGGGTTAAAATAAAAAAGTAGGTAAGTATGAGGATCGAACCCGAAACGCTGAGGCAAAGTTGTAAATTAAGTGTGCGACGGTTTTAAGCATTGGGCCACCGCGAGTTGCTAACGGAAACACGTTTGAATTTATTTAATTACTTGGATTTGGCAGGTGCACGTTTTAATGAGTTAATGAGGTCAAGTTTGACTGCGGGATAGTATTTCATTTACTGCGGAACGCTTTTTTTAATTTTTATTTTCCCAAGATCTTATAGGAAAAAGACTAACCCACATATGGCGAGCGACAAATGTTGAATATTCATCTTCCCGAAGTCGAGCAAATTAAATAGACAGGCGAGCTCCGTTGTTAACTCTGAGATATTACGATTTATATGTGATATAAAAAGTTTTAATAAGTTGTGAACCGACCGACCGCTTCTCTGAAAAAAAAAAACTCACACATACACACATACGTACATTTTCGCTTTTATATTTATAGATAATGTACATTTTGTTGCAATTTAAATATATTATCTTTCATCTAGCAATTAATGATATAGATATAAAATTTTCAATGATTTTTTTAAAGTGCAACAGAATGTACATTACATAAAATAAATCCAAGGTAATTCTTTGATTCAATTTAAATTAAATTTTAAACATGATATGAGTAAAAGGTAACAGAAAGGATTTTCCAGGTTACCTCCCCCTAGTGGTGCCTTTCGGGTTAAAATGGCTAAAATTGATACTTTTGTGCTTATTAAAAAAAAAAAAGTGATGTCTAGTATTTTTATAAAACTTTCAGAAAAGTTGCAACTAACTGATTTCTATATAATTTTGTTTGTCTATACTTCGCAATAACACTTGGGTGTGCCCCAGATGGTCTTTAAAGGCTAATAAAAACACTCAAAATTTGGACTATTTCACCATATTTGTTTTAAATTTCCTGTGTATGTCTATTTAGCAGTTTTGCACGGTGCTAATCTCAAATTAAAATATGTTATGGCCTTTGGGACATTTGAGATTTAATAGGGGGGCAGAACTCAAATTTACATATGTTAATGCCTAAAACTGCACCGGGACTTTTAGGGCTAAATGCGGTAGGGGGGGTATTATTAGTCATTTTTACTGTGAACTCGCGGGGCACCATGCATGCTTCATTTGTTCAATTATATTTCACTTTTTATTTATTTTTTATTTATTTATTTTTTTTATTACATTTTCACCCCAAACAAGGCATATTGCCACTTTGGTGTAGGGGGCTACTATCAGGGGAAACATCTACTAGGGTACTATGTAGGGATTTGGGCAGTGAGATGTTGGTTCACGTTGCACTTGAACTTATGCAAGTCAGTACAGTTGGGGAAGCAGTGACCTGGAATGGAATTCCAAAGTCTAGTAGTTCTGGGGAAGAAACTACTGGAGTAGAAAGATCTTTTACATCTAGGGATCTCTACAGTGTGGGGGTGGGATTTTGCAGCTTGTCGGGTCTCTCGAGGGTGTTTACGTCGTAGGGGCACAAGTGCTTGCAGTTCATCAGAGCATTCACCATTATAATACTTGTAGAACAAGCAGAGGGATGCAACGTTTCGACGATGGGACAGAGGCTGAAGCTTAGATGCCAGTTTAGGGCCTATCAGATTTGCGACTCTCTTTTGAACCCTGTCAAGGAGCGAGAGACTAGTAGCCGATGCACCAGCCCAAATATGACAACAATACTCCATACATGGGCGAATAGTGGCCTTGTAGAGGTACAGGATACTTTCGGGTGTTAGAATTAGACAGAATCGAGCAATTGCATTGACAACGGACAACGTCTAATTCTGGGTTCTAGCATTATCGTAAAAAAAAGTGTATGTGAACAGGTATATATATATATATATATATATATATATATATATATATAATATATATATAAATATATAATATATATATATGTGCAATCTGTAAGTTTTTTAATACTCTGTATACTGTGAAATACGGCTTTATATGATATATTTATACACATATACACGCACACACACATACACATACATATATATATATATATATATATATATATATATATATATATATATGTATGTATGGTTACTTCATTTAATCAGATAAATTAATATACGAAAGTATAATTTTGTGCGTAAACTTAAAGTATTTACTTCAACAGTGCTCAATACATAGGTAGAGCTAGGTAGTACGTTATAAAAATATATATGGCAATTAAGCTACACAGAATATTCAGCGTTTCATCCACGATATTCTGTGTAGCTTGATTGCCATATATATTTTTATAACTTACTATATATATATATAATTTATTATTTAAATATTTTATTTGCATATAATTAGATAACTCAATATATATATATATATATATATATATATATATATATATATATATATATATATATATATATTAATAAAGGAAATCCAAAACTATATTAGTAATGTATAAAATGTATTATATACACCCAAAAATTGTATATATATAAATATTTTTAATGTTTCTATATTTTTTAATTTTAAATAAATAAGAATGTAAATATATAAAGAACTAATAATAGTAGGAGTGATAAGTAGTAAAGTGGGTTAATCCTAATCTTATAAATACAGCACTGGTAAATTAATTACATCCATCTTGAATTTGGAAATAGACGAATCTCACAAGTAAGGAAGACATTTTTTTATAACATGAATAGGCTAGCCAAATTAATTAAGAGTTTGAAACTTGATCTAATATCTGTAACATTTTTGTTCTTGAGAGTAAAGGAGGTGTTGTTTGATTAGCATTACTGGGGAGCCATGATTTAATATACCGTTTAATTTTTAAATCCCCGAAACAGTGTTTTATGGAAAACAACTGATGATCCTTTAAATTAACATAAGAACTATAGTGAATTCTAGAGAGAAAGTTGATGCATGGATTGCAGGTGACTACATGACTTACTGACTGAATAGTTTTCTAACGAATGATAAAAAATATGAAAATTAAATATTTTTTTTTTTATATAGTTTTAAAGGTTAAAAAACTTCCAAGACCATATATATATATATATATATATATATATATATATATATATATATATATATATATCATATTCGATGCATGCTGAATCGTGATTTTCTTGAATACACCTAACGAGGGAATAGTTATATTCTCTTTAAAGCAGCCTTGTTGTCCTCGTATAATCGATAGTCTACCATAACCGATAATAAAATATTTCCGTCGCGGTGATTATTTGTGTAACCGATTTCCCCGCTGAGGTGAATAAAAGCTCGCTTGACCGATTCATACGTCATGTCCAACTAATTCGTTGCCCTTGCTTATTGATCGATAGATCGATAACGTCCTTCCCCATGCTGAAAACTGTTAAAATTGGTAACAGAGAGATGAAAAGCGGGAAAAATGAAATGAAATGGATCTGGGATGAAATGAAGAAACGTATCCGTAATTTGATTGACCCAACCCATTTTTATTCTGTAAACCCACTCCCTCACAAGCATTGTGTTGCTAGTTACAACCTTTATTAAAAAAAAAAAAAAAAACTATTATAGCATGTTATTCGGAATTAGTTGCTCTATTTCCTGCTTCCTTTGTTCGAGCTCGTTTGCCTCCTTGGTCTCTTGGTCTTTGTAACGGTAGCAAAGAGGCCAAAAATGAGTGCTAGAGCACAACTGATGAAAAAAATTTGTTATTCTTTTATTTCCCACGTGGTCGCACCGCCCGCACCGCATTCGCAGTTTACAATTCTTCAACTGGAAAACTGCAATAAAAAAAAATGAATGTAAAGAGCAGAAAGGAATACCTAATAACAATGTCCAGTAAATTTGGGAAATAATTTGAATGAAAATCTTCGTTTCCTCTTTTGTGTCTCAAGTTGGCCCACACGCACAAAGATGCTTGCTAACACCATGCCATGCTCGATTCTGTGTAAGAAACGGTGTTCACAGTGATTTTTCCCTTACGTAGATTTAGGCCGCGCAAAGGAGGTTAATTTATTTCCATTTGTAGTCTTCATAAATTCACCGTTTCATTATAGTGCAGCTTTTTATTCCGGTAGCTTCTTTCCCAAAATTGCAAGGTTGTGGAACTCTTTCTTCTTGGTAACTGTTTCCCTCCTACCTACAGCCTTCATCTTTTCAAGACTAAGGTAAATACGCATCGTTTTACGATAATCAATTTCGAACGGAGAAATAATATCATACAATATGGTCACCGTCAGTTTATGAATACAATGAACACCATCTGAAAGGGTACTTGCGTGAGGAGGATTTTGTCGTAAAATTTAATCCATTATCTATTTTGTTATTTTTTTGTTGGTATTGGTTGTTGAACGATTGGAACTGCTGCGTAGAGCTCAGAAGGTTGTGCCTCAGGGTTTTCTGGTCTACCGAGCACCACGAGTATTGGCACACAGATTTCCACACAAAAGAATGGCACTGGGTTAACATTACTTTCCCTTTATCGATTTGACTTTGCGCCTGAAATGTCTTTTCTTGCAACATGCAGAGACCTCCAGAATGTTGTTAGCTGGTTGCTCTGACGCCACCATGTTGTGACCTCTTCAATCGCGGCAAGGAAGGGTTAACTTCCAGATGTACGAGTTGTCTTTAATAAGTTTCCAGACTTTTTTTGACATGCATTTAAAATTGTCGTAGACTCATGAAAATTAGGTTATTGCTATACATATTATAAGATGACTGGCCTATTTTTATGACTTTAGGATAAAATGAACAGCTACAGCATGAATTGAAATACACCCTACTAAAGCCTGATTGTCGCAGCTGGTGAATTTCAAAACTACAATCTGGACGTTAGAACACTTTAGAAAAACGATATGCAATAAAATTCTATTTTAAACTTGGAATAAATGCCACAGAAACGTGTGGAATGCTTTAGACTGCTTTTGGACCATCTTGCATGAGTCGAGCATAAGTTTTTTTTGTAACATAGATTTAAAAGGCAGGGAATCTGTGAGGGATGATAAGAGGTGTGGAAGGTGTAAGGATGTCAGAACACTAGAGTTGATTGGCCAAATAAAGAATTTCATGGATAAGAACCGTCGTGTGTCTATAGGGACAATACGTGCACAGTTTGATGTTAGTGTGGCAACTGTACACACAGTTATTCGCGAGGAACTGAAGATGTGGAAGATTTGTGCGAAGTTCGTCCAAAGGATGCTCCATCCTTATCATAGACTATTTGATAAAGATGGGCATCAAGACAGTTCCTCACTCTCCTTATTATTAGAGCCTTGCTCCCTATGACTTTTAGCTATTCTGTAAGCACAAGGAAAACCTTAGGGGCTTAGGGTACTACGACTATTGACACCGTAGATTTCCACACATAAGAATGGCATTTTGATTGAGGAGATCAATGAGGCTATGGCCAGAATCATTGACACGCTCACACAAGGAGACTTCCATTAAGCCTTCCAGAGTTGGAACGGTATAAAAAAGGCATTGAAGCCGGAGGAGATTATTTTGAAAGGGACCAGAGTTTCACGTGTGTACTATCAATAAAAGTGCCCATACGAAAAAGTCTGCAAGCTTATTTAAGGCACTTCGTAATATTTTAATTTGTTTTAAAATATTTTTATACTTGTATATTTGTTTGTACAGAAAAATCGACTAAAATGTTTGGTTGAAGCTTTTGTCTAAGTTTATTTTGGAGCGATAAATAGTAAACATTTGAGAGAAAATCTAGTATTCTCTTAGCTAATTAATTAACTATGTAAATGGGTGGACATAACGTACAGAGATATTACGGGATATTTCGCTTTTGGCAATTATCACAGTTTTCTTTAAGCTCTAACAGCATTATTGGCGATCTGCCTCGCGCACTATCTCATAGGTAGACTTACTTAAACTTAAATTTCTTTGTCGGCCTCGATATCCGTGACGTCATTATCATGTTGCTAACGTCTCTTTGTTTTACTTTACTTTCAACCTATTAAATTTCCTTGACCTTAAAAGACGTCTCTTTCTCTTCAGCCTTTGTGCGAACTCATTTCCTCCCTCCTAACTTCGTGTCACTTCGATCAGCACTTACTTCGACCCTTCTCAAGTTTACTACCAGCTGATGTACTCGATATTAGAAATAAAACCATCCATCATCAGAATAAAGGTATTTTGTTAGCGGCATTCATTTCTAAGAAGGTAATTTCAAAGGCAAGTGGTCTGATGAAAATATCCTGTATGGTAGAACGTGTTTGAACATCCGGGGGCGTCTACAATGAAAGTCTTTGATTCTGATACTAGTCGGATTGTATTAGAAATAATTATTTTTAGCGGGTACAAGTGTTGAATGTTGCCAGGCAACAGGGAAAGAGCATCATTCAATGAGTTGGACACACATAATTTTCTATTTGAATGCATAATTTGATCCAGAAAAATGTGGTAGGATATCGGCCAAAGGATTGAAACAATAGATTATATGGAAATATTAACCATTCCAATGGGGAAAGAATGTTTATAAAAATCGTCACAAAGAGAAATCGGGACATTTCTTTTATGCCAACATCCGACTGAAAATTAGCACAAAACACACATCTCACAGATGTCAAAACACCAGTTAATAGCTTGCAATCAGAACCTGATTTGCCAATGTAAATAAATTTTTTTCATAGATCAACTGTGTTGTGTTTTACTTCCAGTCAGTGTGTATACATTTTAGTCTAATAACAAAAGTAGATGTTTGCAATTATATAGACTGGAAAGTGAATTTTGAACAACCGGCCATAACGAATATATAACGTGTATGATAAGTTTGAATGCCTACTAATCCAAAATATAAAAGATTAGCGTGGAGTTAGAGGCTTTGTCCAGTCGTAAAATATGCTTAAATATGATATTTTAATTTTTGCAGATTTTGTATATATTATTATAAGTTCGTGATTTCCAAAATAAAGAAAAAAGTATTTAGGTGTTAACAGCTAGAATCGAAACCGAAAGCAAAACTGTAGCATTCAAAGCTGGTGACGTTACCACTGTACCAATGTGACATGCATACGAACTAAGTAAAAATAAACTAATATGAATGTACAAAATGTTTAACGATTTTTAAAAATTTTGACCAATTTTTGACGCCTTAAAAACTATTTTAACCGGCTAAAGACCTATAAAAGAACTGCTCATGAAAAAAACAATCATTTGAAGTTCCTAGCACCGCTCTGCGACTTTAAGATAGAGCTTGAAAATATTGAGATAGATAGACAGATAGACAGACAGATGTAATGTTTTTTATATATTAGACTAATATATGCTGATGGGGAGCGCCCGGCTTGTCCAGGTCATAAAATACGCTTAAATATGATATTTTCATTTGTCCAGATTTCGTATATATTATTATAGTCATGATTTTTAAAGTAAACAAAAAAGTGTTTAGGCACTATCAGCTAGAATCGAAACCGAAAGCAAAACTGTAGCATTTAAAGCTGGTGACGTTACCACTGCACCAAGGTGACATGCATATGAACTAAGTAAAAATAAATTAAAGTGAATGTACAAAATGTATAACGATTTTTTTTAAATTTTGACAGCTTTTTGACCCTTAAAAACTATTTTAAGCGGCTAAAGACCCATAAAAGAACAGCCCATAAAAGATCCAATCATTTGAGGCTTCGGGCACAGCTCTGCAACTTTTAGTTTAGGAAGAGATAGAGTTTGAAAATATGGAGATAGACAGGCAGAAAGACAGACATATAGCCATTATAGATTTATGACGTCCCAATAACGTCGCATATCATCCAATAAAAATACGCATGAAGTTTGCCAACATCCATCATTTTTAAACTATGAAACTAACTGGATTCGAAGTCGGCACATCTAAATTGCATTTAAAAAAAATTATCAGCTGTGACTTCTAACTGAAGCTGTTTATTTGAACCTGAAATCATAAAAATTGCTCATCTTCTTGTGAGATGTATAGCTGAATTTTCAATAGTCGATGCAACATTTAAATGTATAAACAAAAATAGCCAAGAAACTTATTGAAAGCACTTCATATAAGAAGCTAACAGGAAGGAAAGATGTCTTAGTTATATCCGGCCTTTTAGATATGAACGACGTCTCCGGAGAATGGATTTCGTGAATCAAACACTGGTCGAAAGTGGTTGGTGAAGAAATACTTTATATAGTTTTGGTCTCCCGACAAAAAGGGGGCGGACCTATAAATTCACCCTTGTCCATTCGCCAGTTCGTCTGTCCGTACTTTAACTACGACTTGGAATTTTTTGAAATTTTGCGCAAACATTAAACATGATATGAGTAAAAAAGTAACAGAAGGGATTTCCTAGGAAAACTCCAATTGCCCCTCCCTTTCGGGTTAAAATGGCAAAAATTGACACTTCTGTGCTTATTAAAAAACATTGATGCCTGGATTTTCATAAAACTTTCTGGAAAGTTGTAACTAACAGATTTTTATGTAATTTTGTTTGTCTGTGCTTGGCGATAACTCTTGGGTGTGGCCTAGGAGCTCTTTTAGGGCTAATAAAAACCCTCCAGTTTTGGGACTATTTTACCATATTTGTCCAAATTTTTCTGTGTATGTCTATTTAGCAGTTTTGCATGGTGCTGAACACAAATTTAAATATGTTAAGGCCTTGGGGACTTTTGAGGCTTAATAGGGGGGGGCAAATATTGGACAGATATTTTTTTGCATGATGCAGAACTCAAATTTACATATGTTAAGGCCTAATACTGCACCGTTTGTTCATTTCCACCATTCGACGCCCCCTCCCCTCTGGGAACTTTTAGGGCTAAATAGGGGGGGAATGCTGAACGTAGTCGTTTTTTTATGTCTCATCCACTGTGCACTCATGGGAGGGGGCATGCATGCTTCACTTGTTTTTTTTTAAATTTATTTTCACCCCAAACAAGGAATAAGACCCTAACCCAAACCCTAACCCCAAACAAGGAATAAGACCCTAACCCAAACCCTAACCCCAAACAAGGAATAAGACCCTAACCCAAACCCTAACCCCAAACAAGGAATAAGACCCTAACCCAAACCCTAACCCCAAACAAGGAATAATACCCTAACCCAAACCCTAACCCCAAACAAGGAATAAGACCCTAACCCAAACCCTAACCCCAAACAAGGAATAATACCCATGACATTTATCGGAGTCATCCGAAATGGGAAAGTGTACACAAAGATGTAAATTTCTGCTTGTTGGCACAGTCGGAGAAAAAGAAAGAAAGAAAGGAATTCCAAAATCAAGAGATATGATGAGAATATCGATTAGGCTAGAAAGTGTTTGTACATCTGGAGACGTCTACAATAAATGTCTTCGATTCTAATGCTAATCGCATTGTACCAGGTGTATTTATTTTTGGCAGATACAAGTGTGGAAAATTTGTATGTCTTCCAATCAAAATATAAAAGGTGTATAACGCTGCAAGAACTTCACATTTCATACAATTAAAATTACAATTGAATTGAAATACTGAAAAAAAACCCCAAAAAACAAAAACAAAAAAAAAATCAAAAACAAGTCGCATATCCTCCAATTAAACGCAACATGCTTGCAATATTAATAGAACGCCCATTATCCTCCAATTAAAATAAAAAAGATTTATGACGGCGCAAGAACGTTACATATAAGAATTAAAATACCGCTGGCATACGACTTTAAAAGAACGTCTTATGGCCTCCAATTAAAATAAAAAGATTTATGATGTTGCGAGAACGTTGAATATCATATAATAGAAATAATACTGACTTACAACATTGAAATAAAAACGTCTCATGTCATCTAATTAAAATAAAAAAGATTTACAACGTTTCAAGAACCTTGCATATCATACAATTAAAATACTACTAGCTTACAACATTGAAAGAACCTTTCATGTCTTCCAACAAAAGTATAAAGATTTATAACGTTTCAAGACGTTGCATATCTTACAATTAAAATACAACTGGCTTACAACGTTGAAAAAACGTCACATATCCTGTAATTAAAGATGAAAAAATTATAAGGTTTCAAGAACGTTGCATAGAATACAATTAAAATACAACTGTTTACACATTAAAAAACCTCTCATGTAATCCAATTAATATAAAAAGGTTTATTATGTTGCGAGGACGTTGCATATCATACAATTAAAATATAACTAGCTTCCAACATTGAATGGCTGTTTCATGTCCTCCAATTAAAATAAAACCAATTTATGATTATGCAAGAACGTTGCATCTCATACAATCAAGATTAAAACTGGCTTACAGCATTGAGTGAACGTCACAGATCCTCCAGTTTGAACGCAACGTACTTGCAAGTACGTCTTATGTTCGACAAATACCAACAATAAAAAGATTTTTGACGTTGCGAGAACGTCGTATATCCTACAATAATCATACAATTGACTTTCAAGATTCAAAGAACGTCGCATGTTCTCCAATTAAAATATAAAAATTCACGATGTTGCGAGAACATTGCGCATTCTTCAGTAGAAAACATTTATGACGTAGCAAGAATGTCGCATGTCCTCCAGTAAAAATACAACTGGCATGGACAATTGAATGAACGTCATATGTCAACAAATAAAAATATACAAAATTTATAACTTTGTGAGAACGTCGCACGTTCTCCAACAACAACAACAACAACAACAACAACAACAACAACAACAACAACAACAACAACAACAACAACAACAACAACAACAACAACAACAACAACAACAACAACAACAACAACAACAACAACAACAACAACAACAACAACAACAACAACAACAACAACAACAACAACAACAACAACAACAACAACAACAACAACAACAACAACAACAACAACAACAACAACAACAACAACAACAACAACAACAACAACAACAACAACAACAACAACAACAACAACAACAACAACAACAACAACAACAACAACAACAACAACAACAACAACAACAACAACAACAACAACAACAACAACAACAACAACAACAACAACAACAACAACAACAACAACACTGAATGGACGTGGCTGTCCTTCATTAAAAATATAAAGTTATGACGATGCAAAAATGTCGCATATCCCGCCATTAACAATTCAACTGATTTAAAATATTCAATAGACGTCGCATGTCCTCCAATTGAAACATGAAAGACTTCTAACGATGCAAGAATGACGATGCGAGAATGTCAGATGTCTTCCAATTAAAAAGCAACATGCTTGAAACATTGAATGAACGTCGCACGTTCTCTAATAAAAATATAAAAGGTCTGTGAAGTTGCAAGAATATCGCATATTTTCTAATTAAAAAAGTAACTGCTTTGCAACATCGAATAAACGCCGCATGTCATCCACGAGATATAACAGTACTCCCTCCACTAAAATCCATTCTATAACAGTTCACACGCAACATGATTAAACTAACTAACCGATCATATATCCAACGTAGAGAGCTTGATAATTCAATGATATATCCCATAAATTATACCATATAACCCGTTGCACCTGGCAATTAACATATACGGTGAAGTTATAAGAGAAAGGGGCGCGACAATGAAAGACAATGAAACATTCACGAGGAAAAAATGGATGTACATACATCCAAGACAATGGCTGAATCATTAGAAAATGACTCCCAGACCGTCCGTAGTTGAATGGGGACGTAAATGGATGGTCACATTTAATACTAGCAAGACTAAGCTGCTCTCCTTTAACAATTACAACCTACTATATCCATGATAAATAACACCCTATCTGAGAATTCTTCAAACTCCTTGACTTAACATTCACAGAAAATATGAACTACAATAAATACATTGAGGATATTATGGCGGCTGCTGCGAGGAAGGTAGACTCCCTCTATTGTGCTAGAAAACTACTCACACCTGAGAGTATTCTGTACCTCTGTAAGGCCAACATTCGCCCGTGTATGGAGTATTGTTGTCACATCTAGGCTGGTGCATCTGCCACTTGTCTCTCCCTCTTGGCTAGGGTCCAAAAAAGGATATGTGATGTAAAGAGTCTCACTTTGTTATCTAGGCTCCAACCCCTGTCCAATGGCCGCAAGGTTGCATCCCTGTTGCCTGTTTTACAAGTAATTAATGGAATGTGCTCTGATGAAATCCTCGCACTTGTGCCCCCCCCCCTCGACGTACATATCCCAGACAAACCCACTTCGCAACAAAGTCACACTCTTTCACTGTTGAGATCCCTAAATGTCAGAAAGTCTTCTACTCTGATGGCTTCTTTTCTAGAGCAGCTAGATTTTGGAATTCTCTTCCTGCTGCTCAAACTGTACTGATATGCAGAACTTCAAATGCAACGTAAACCACAATCTTTCTTAGGCATAGTGCCAACTAGTAGCCCCTTATGTCCAAGTGGCGATGTGCCTTGTTTGGGGGTAAAGGTGAGTAAAAAAACAAAGACAAAAAAAAAATGAGGGCTACGACGTAAGCAGTTTAACGTAAAGAAAGACAGAATATGCCCATAAAAATATAACCAATGCAAAGAATAGCGAGATTATTTGAATGATGATGACGCTGATGATGATGGGGGAGGGCGAGGATTAAGAAATAGACAACAGTGAGAAAAATGAGTAGTGGTAGGTGGAGTACAGAATTGAAAATAAGTCTAATAAAATCAGGAGGATGAAATTCTCCGTTGAATTTTTTGTCTGACTTGAAATCCTCAAAACCCCGATGGCATAAGTAAAAAGATTTTAATAAAGAGCTTTTATAAGAGTCTTTTCAAATCATTATTGAAACGCCATTTTGACTATTATTTAGAGTGAAGGGCGGAAACGATTAGAGATATCAATGACACAAAGGACCTCTTGAATGGGAAAGACAAAGACAGAATAATACACACACACACGCACGCACGCACATACACATCTGCACACATAAATACACATACATACACGCATACACACATACATACACACACGTACACAGATACACACATACACACACATGCATCGAAACACATACAAACACATATACATATACACACACGCACGCATACACATACATGCATACATAAACACACATACATACATACACACACATACATACACACACGTACACACATACATCACATACACACACATGCATCGACACACATACAAACACATATACATATACACACACGCACGCATACACATACATGCAAACATAAACGCACATACATACACACATACATACACACACGTACACACATACACCACATACACACACATACATCGACACACATACAAACACATATACACATACACACACGCACTCATACACACACATGCACATATAAACACACATACATACATACACACATACACACATACATCGACACACGTACGCACATACACCACATACACACATACATCGACACACATACAAACACATATACACATACACACACGCACGCATACACACACATGCACATACATACACACATACATACACACATACACACATACACACGCATACACACTATATCTATTTATCTATCGCTTCTATTCTATCCTACTATTATATAAAAAGAAACGTTGTGTGTGTACTTTATGTGCTTGGCATTTTTCTTGGATAGGTTTTGTATCGGAATGTTTTACAACATATAAGTATGGATGATAATCGAAATAATCCGATGAAAGAAGGAACAGGCGATCCTAACCAAATTAAACACTTTACACAGCCTAACATCACAATTGTATTTGAGGAGTTTTATTACCAGACATGCCGGAATGCCGACATATAAAATAAACATTAGGTTCTTTGATATGCCAGGGGCGCGTTAGAAATGAATGTTTCTGTTTAATACACGATTGCACCATGATACTTGACTTTTTCATTTAAAACTTAAATTCAAGATACTAACACCGCACAAGCAGTAAGGCCAGACATATAAAATCAACAATATGATATAACAGGGGCGCGTTCGAAATTAATGTGTCTGTTTACAGCACAATTGAATCATGATACTTGGCTTTTGCATTTTAAACTTTAATTCAAGAACATTGTGTACAAAATAATAATTTTATGAAGTCAACAGCAGGTTCTTTACTGTGCAATTTACATTACAATGTATTGTGGACTAAGTCTGCGAAGAGACATATGAAGACTTCTTACGGTACACCGCGATGGGTCCTCAACTGGATTCGATTTCGATGACAATAAAAATATAGGAGTGTGAAATTTTTGTTGATCTTTATACAAGTATAGGCAACACGACGAAATTAGCTTTGGTTTTGGTTGTTTTTTTTTTACGGCATATCAACCCCTTTCAGGTTATTTAATGCCAAATCTAGTGATTTTGAAGAAAAAAGTATATATATATATATATATATATGGCCCAGGGATAAGGGTTTAGGCTCATTACCGTTACGTCCCGATTTCGAATCTCGCTAGATACAGCCACTCTGATGAGTCGTAGACGACGAAACACGTGTCAGTGGATAATTACATTTTAAAAATAGTATATATACCGCTCCCCATGTGAGGGTACCAAATTGGTCAAAAGGGGAAATTATTCCCAACTCGCATTTAGGTAAAAATGCACTTTCGTAAATAATTGAATTCATTCAAAACATATCGCTAAAACCAAAACAAAAACAATATATATATATATATATATATTTTTTTTTTTTTCAAGTCGGTTTCTATTTAACCCATAGTTGGGAACTTAACAGGTACTACCACTCTGTGTCAAGTGGACCTGGGAGCAATGGCGATTAAAGGATGGCTCCACACTTCCCAAAGCCCGCAAGCTGGGGCCTCACCATCAGATATAGTTTAAGGTCATATCCAGGACCAAACGAAATTAGCTATAAATCCCACCCCCAAATTTAACAATGAGCCTCTGCCCTAATTTACTTCTTTTATTGATACTGTAAACCTTTTTAACATATCTTCGCTAAACGTTTCAAGCAGTTAATATTATAAGATTTAAAATGCCCTGGACAAGTTTTTTTCAATTATATTAGCGCCATGTGGGCACTGTCGGTGTCTGCTGTCGGCTTCTTCTGAAATAATTAATGTTTATGCTACTTCTCGGCTTTGGACACATTTTAAAAATATAGATAACTTTTAATTTAAAAAGGAACTTACATCTAAATTTAAATTTCCACCAATATATATAGTGTACGGCATAATCACGTTGACACACCGGTTCACGTCAGATCACCGAAGTTAAGCAACGTTGAGCCTGGCTAGTACCAGATGGGTGACCATTTGGGAATTCTCGGTGCTGTATGTTCTTTCCACTTATCCCAGCATTGTTTCCAGTCGTCATGGGCCTCCACTTGTCACTGAAATTCAACAATGTCGACTCAGGAGAGGTGTGGTTGGCGATTGCGCAACTCTTGTCACAAAAATCTCACGCACAGGCACCCTTACAGTGGGTATCAATAGTCTGTCAAAACTGAAGGAAGTTTAATAGTATAGTGACTATTATTACTGGATGGAGGTCGATAATTATAATAATTCATTAAAAAACATTTTATTTAAGAAGGTATATTTTTATATGCACTGGTTGTGAGTTGTCTACAAATAAAGTTTTGGGGTAAAGATTCATGGTAGTTATGATTCGAAAATCATGACGTGGACTTCTCTAACATATTTTTGCTAATATATATTTTGATAATCATACTGCTGTATTTCTCTTGACTATTATCGACTTTCAAAGCAACAACACTTAATTATTGCTAGGCTAATGTTTTTATGTCTATTTATAAAAATATTGGATGTAAAATCTTTTGGAAATTTTCAATATTTTAATATCATATCGCCGGGTTTCTGCAACTAGTTTTTATTCAGATGTGATGCGGTTTTATATCGATTTTGTTTGTCCTTTTTATTGCCTATTCCCATATTTTCCCGCTAATCTATTTTCTTGGAAGCGTTTTTGGAAGCCTTTTTACCTCCGGTAATAACAGAGACTGGAAATAACAGCCAGAAGATAAACGGAAGTCGTTCACTAGTCGCGCACGCGCAATTTCGTTTTATAGCTGTAGATGAACAACCGATCCAGTTGATAGTTACAGAAATGTCATTACATATGAACACGTACAGACACATATTTCGGTTTCAAGGTATGCGATTTTATAAAACGATTTATAAATCAACACACACATACATGTATGTATGTATATATATATATATATATATATATATGTGTGTGTGTGTGTGTGTGTGTGTGTGTGCGTGTGTGTAAGTGTGTGTATTAATTTAATACATTTTATAAATGATTTTATAAAATCGCGTACCTTGAAACCAAGATAGATCAAGGTAATTACTTCCGTTGTCCCTTCTTAAAGGGAAATTATTCATTTACCGAGATATATTCGCATTACCTTATATGTATATATATATATATATATATATATATATATCGACCCTGTCGGTGGGGCATTAGAATACGCCGACTGCCCCCCCCTGCAGAGGGTAAAAGTCCCTCAATGGGGGTCCTGGATATGACCTTAAACTATATCCAGTGGTGAGGCCTCAGCTTGTGGACTTTGGGGAGTGTGGAGCCACCCTTTAATTACCATTGCTCCCAGGTCCACTCTGACCCGGAGTGGTGGTACCTTTTAGGGTCCCAACTATGGGTTAAATAGAAACCGACGTGAAAACAACAAATATATTCTATTAAAAAATTTTTTCCTAAAATCTTTGGATTCGGTATTAAATAACCCGAAAAGGGTTGATATCCGTAAAACAAAAAACAACCAACCAACCAACCAACCAACCAATATATATATATATATATATATATATATATATATATATATATATATATATATATATATATCGTAGCAGGCCGCCCGGCGATGTCCGGTCGTAAAATACACATAGATATTTATATTTTAATTCATACAGAAACTAAAACATGTGCATGCGAGTATTGTTTTATCTTAATAGTTCACTTGTAATTAAAAAATACTCGAGCTGAGATCGAAACCAAAGCCTAAACACAGTAAGCCGAATACGATAACCATTAGGTTAGCTCGCTCAACACGATGGTTAAAAAGTGTTTTCAAACCTACTTATTCATAACATAAGGAATCTCTCATGTGAACAAGTCACACATGCGCGTTCGTGAAATAGTTTACTAACGTAAAAATCCGTTGATCCCACGTACCAAGTCTTCAATTTTGACCTACCAGCAGCAGTCTTTTTCGGATGAAAATCAATTAAAAGTTGTTAACATGTCTGAATACCCTATATACTAAATTTCAAGTCAGTAGATAAAAAATCGTTGAGTGTGTTGGTTGAGAAGTGTCCTCACACATTCTCACTTATATATTTCCCCCAAAACCTCGGGCCTTGATGTATGGGAGACTAAAACTTACTGGTATGTTTCAAATGATCTGAAATAACAGCAAGAGGAGACTTGATTCCAAATATCTCTCATATGCTATATCTCCCCTCTTTTGGAAATAGGGTACGATTATGAATATCTTCAGTATCAACCCATATACACTGTGAAATTTACTTTATGCATGGAAACCAAAGATGGGAGATATAACATATGAGAAATATTTGGAATCAAGTCTCCCCTTGCTGTTATTTTAGATCATTTGAAACAATTGCAGCAAGTTTTAGTCTCCTCTCCACCAAGGCCAGAGATTTTAGAGAAATATCAGATATTTTGTAATTCATATGCAAAACTAGGAAAAACAATGACTATGATTGGAACACTTCGGTTCTTCCCTTAAATTTATACCACCCGTCTTTCGCTACGATTCTCCTTGAAGCTAGGTTAACCTGACATGCACTAAATGTGAAGTTTGTTAAAATCCACACGACTGTGTAACATATTTATCCAGATTTACTAGGATAGAAAAAAACACTGATGTAAAAAAAAACCCTGCGAATCAAATGGGAATAATTCATGTTTAATATGTATAAATAAAAACGAAAAACTGTTTTATTGCTACCTGGACAACGCAGGTTAAGCATAACTAGTTAATAAAAAAGTGGAAATACTCTAATAGAGACTGTGTGGTAGTAGGAGGGGGAGGAGATATACTTTTATGTAATTTGTATTCCTTTTTTTAACGGTAGATTTACACGTTAGTTGGGTTAACACAGCATTTAATCAATGAATCTTTTATTTTTTTTCTTAAAAAAAAAAAAAAATAAGAACTAATCCGCGATAGAAGGCCAACGCGAATGTGATAGTCATAATGCGACCGGTTTAGAGACCATACAAGCGACGGTGGGATGTTCTGTGCTGTTGGTTGGTGTGTTTTCAGCTGAGAAGGTGAAACACTTTCTGGGTCCTTGGTAGATTGCGGTTAATTTATGAACGTTGCAAAGAGAATAAAGCAAATGCTTAACATTAAATGAAAAGAAACGTACCTAAGGGGGAAAGGGACAAAAAATGATGGGGAAAACATTACTGGCTTATATAGTGTGAAGTATGTACAAGGATGCACTTTCTAAAAGATAATCGAAACGGGACAACATTTGTGAAAAAAAAAGTAGTTTAACTTCACTGCCTGAGTTCAGTGGCAAGGAAAAGTCCAGGACGACTGGAAACCATGCCGAGATAAGCGGAGAGCACATACAGTACATGAAAATTCCAAATGGTCATTTTGTACTGACAAGGTTCGACGTTGCTAAACTTCGGTGATCAAGCGGGAATCGGTGTATCACGTGATTAAGGCAGGAGATAAATCGACTGACAAACGGAGGAGTTTCCCAACATACTTTTCAAACGATATATCTAATATATAAAAGGCGATACGTCTGTCTGTCTGTCTTTATATTTTTTAATGCTATCTTCTCCGAAACGAAAAGTCGCAGAGCGGCGCTAGGGCCTTGAAATGGTTAGATTTTTTTTTAGTCTTTTCCGGTTAAATTAATTTTTAAGGGGTAAAAAAAATTGAAAAAAACATCGTATACATTTTGTACATTCATGTTAATTTATTTTTAATCCGTTATTATACGTGTCACGTTGGTACAGTGATATCGTAGCAAGTTTTGAATGCTATAGTTTTTCTTTCGGTTTCGATTCTAATTGATGGCACCCAAATACTGTTTTATTTACTTTTGAAATCACGA